>NW_024412426.1:17151327-17194475 GCF_014898765.1 Herpailurus yagouaroundi
CTGGGGGGGGCAATGCTTGAGCTCAGGATCTTGAGATCATGAGTTTAGCGGAAATCAAGAGTCACATGCTTAGTTGACTGAGCCACTTAGGCACCCCTACATTTGCTTTTAAGTAAGCCATCTCCATATGTCACCTGTGGTCCAGTTTCTTTTTTCTTCTCTTTCCTTCTCTTTCTTTCTTTTCTTTCTTTCTCTCCCTCTTTCTTTCTTTCTTTCTTTCTTCCTTTTCTTTCTTTCTTTCTTTCTTTCTTTCTTTCTTTCTTTCTTTCTTTCTTTCTTTCTTTCTTTCGTCTTGCTTGTTCTATGCTTTCTTCTCAACTTAAAAAAAAAAATTACAATCAGGGGGCTGAATGAAGGCTTATAATTAAGCCTGCCTGCTGTTGCAGGATGTATGTATTAAGTATGTGTATATTTATGGGGTGGTGGTATAACTTTAGTTTGTACTTCATATGGCTAAATTTGCTTTGTTTTTGGTAATAACTCTTAGAATAAGTGTATCCACGTCTTCCATATATTTTTAAAGACTTTGTTTCTTTACAGAAGTTTTAGGTTCACAGCAAAAGTGAGAAGGTACAGAGATTTTCCATATTCCCCCTGCCCTCACATGTGCAAAGGCTTCCCCCATTAACATCCCTCACCAGAGGGTACCTTTGTTAAAATTCATGAACCTGACATGTTATAATCACCCAAAGTCTGTTGTTTACTTTGGGGTTCACTCTTGTTTACGTTCTGTGGGTTTGGAGAAATGTGTAATGACATGTATCCATCATTATAGTATCATACAGAGTATTTTCATTGCCCTTAAATTCCTCTGTGCTCCATCTGTTCATCCCATTCCCTATCTCCAACCCATGGCAATCGCTGATTTTTTAGTGTTTCCTTAGTTTTGCCTTTTCCAGAATGTCATTGAGTTGGAATTAAACACTATGTAGCCTTTCACATTGGCTTTTTTTACTTAGTAATATGCGTTTAAATTTCCTCCATGTCTTTTCATGGTTTGAAAGCCCATTTCTTCTTTAAAGTTTATTTTTAAATTTATTTTCGGAGAGAAAGAGTGCACAAATGGGGAAGGGGCAGAGAGAGAAAGGGAGAGAGAATCCCAAGCAGGCCCTGCACCACCAGTGCAGAGCTTAGTGTGGGGCTTGAACTCATGAACTGTGAGATCATGACCTGAGCCAAAGTCGGACGCTTAACTGACTGAGCCACCCATACAACCCAGAAAGCCCATTTCTTCTTCATGCTGAATAACATTCTGTTGTCTGAATGTGATAATGTTTACACTTTGCCTATTGAAAGACATCTTGGTTACTTCCAAGTGTTAACAGTTATGAAGGAAGCTGCTATAAATATGGTTTTGTGTGGACATAAGTTTTCAACTCCTTTGGGTAGATACCAAGGAGCATGATTACTGAATCATGCTAAGATTATGTTTACTTTTTAAAGAAATTGCCGAATTGTCTTCCAAAGTGGTTGTGCCATTCTTCTTTCCCACCAGGAATAAATGAGAGCTCCTATTGCTGTATATTCTTGTCAGCATTTGATGTTGTCATTAT
Source organism: Herpailurus yagouaroundi (assembly GCF_014898765.1). NCBI lineage: Eukaryota > Metazoa > Chordata > Mammalia > Carnivora > Felidae > Herpailurus > Herpailurus yagouaroundi. The sequence goes on from NW_024412426.1 coordinate 17,152,881, forward strand.
TCTGGATTTGATGCTCTAATAGGTATACACTGGTATCTCATTATAGCTTTTATATATAGTATATGAAAATTTGCTCTTCTCGTTTTTCACCCATTTTCTTTTTCCTGAAAGTGTTCCAGTATTCTTTTTTTCAGATTTGAAAATGTCAGATGTTTGAAATAGTCTTGGCAGCTACAATTTATTCTAATTATATTAGCTTAAAAAAAAATTTTTTTTTAAGGTTTTATTTATTTTTGAGACAGAGAGAGACAGAGCATGAACGGGGGAGGGGCAGAGAGAGAGGGAGACACAGAATCGGCAGCAGGCTCCAGGCTCTGAGCCATCAGCCCAGAGCCCGACGCGGGGCTTGAACTCATGGACCGCGAGATTGTGACCTGAGCTGAAGTCGGACGCTCAACCGACTGAGCCACCCAGGCGCCCCTATATTAGCTTTTAAAAAACAAAGTTTAAACATTAAGTTTAACACTTTAGCATATTTTTATCAAATCATGTGTAGGTCAGTAACTGAGTACAAATGACATCTATAAGCCGCAAAGCAAATGTCTGTAAAAGGGGGCTCTTTATTTTTGAATTCTTTTACATTTTAGTCTTAAGGGATTCTGAAACTTCACTTTTTTTTTTTTAACCTTCACTTATTAAATTTAAATGTTTCTTTAAATTTTCTTTGGGTTTTGGTACATCATGCTGTGTTGAAAGTGCCTTAATACAGGTTTAAGACTGAGCTTCAAACATTTCTCCATCATATGTATTTATTATTATTTTTAGTAATCCCCAAACTCATGATGATACAATCCAGGGTTGATTTTGGATATCATTCCCAATTTGTGATCAGTTTTCATCCAGGTAATGGTAGTTTATCTTTGTGGACTTTCTCCATATCACCAAAACATTCTTCAACTCTGATTTATACTTTTATTCTAGATCCTGCTGCTCCCAGTTACAAAACATGTTTGAAGGGTGAATATAGATTAATTCTCTTTTCTATTTCCTTAGAATTGTTGTCCTGTGTCTTTCTTCTCTTTTCTATTACTATAATGTCTTGCATTGTTGCCTGATGGGGAAATACTTGCTTCCCTTATCACTCTGCTCTCATACTTCTGGCTACCATATATGTGAGTGATTCTTACATAAGCAGTTTTTCAGTTCTCTGTGGACACCCAACTCGGTGTCCTCCAATGCAATTCAATTCTGTCACTGTCTACCTGGAGTTAGCCTCAGATCCCACAGGTTAATGGCTCAGTCCCACAAGACTGAGATGCCACTTCAGATGCAAATTGCAGTTCACCTTGTCACCTGTTCTTCTGATTGACTATAAATTGGAGGTTCCTATGACCTCCTTCTTGGGTTTGTTAACTTGCAGAACTAAGGAAAACAGTTACTTGCTAGGTTACCACTTCATTATAAAAGGATACAACTCAGGAGCAGCCAGATACAAGAGATGTGCAGAACAAGGTAGATGGGAAGGGGCCCAGAGCTTCCATACACTCTCCAGGTGTGACCCCCTCTCAGCATCTCCACGTGTTCACCAAACCAGAAGCCCTTCAAACACCTTCTGTTAGCGGATTTTTTGGAGGCTTCATTGCAAAGGTATGATTAAACTCAATCTCCAGTCCTTCTCCCTTACCTGGGCATGGTGTAGTGGGCTGAAAGTCCCAACCTAATTATATACTTGGTTCCCTTGGCAACCAGCCCTCATCTGGAGGCTCTATAGGAGCGCCAGCCACCAGTCATGTCATTAAGCACACAGAAGGACACTTACCATCAAGCATTTTAGGAGCTGTGTCCAGGAGCCGAATAAGACCAATTATGAATTTCTTATTATAAATCACAGTATTGTAGTGCCCCAGTAACTTAACTGAACCCCTTCAGAATCTCATCATTAAATGTAAATGTCGCAGATTTAATATGTGTAAGTGATTTCCATTTCTTCAATCTTGAAAATTTTTTTTGTCTTGATACTTTTTCAGGCTTTTTCACATAGGTAGGTTACATCATTTTGTTTTATGTTCTACATGTATATATTGGGGCAGCACTTGTACCTTAGTTTTATTTTTAGATTTTATAATATTTTTATTTTTATATTCCCAGGTTTTTGATTGTGAACTTATTCTGTCTTCAAAAAAAAGTAGAGTATAATTGAAATCTTAAAACAAAAATTCTCCCATTTTCCAGGGAGAACAAATGATATATACTCAGGATATTTATTCTAGTGTGATAGTTTTTTTAAGTTGAACCATATGAAATTACTGGTTTTGAAAGTAAAAATTGTTGAACACTGGCAGTTTTGTGTAGTTCACCTCATATATAGCATCATCCTTATATAATAATATGTATGTTATCCAGCCAGAGCTTTTTGGGATACTAAAAGGATGGGACATTATCTTCAGATAATAGGACATTAGAGTTTAATAATTTGGGATTTCAGGAGATATTGGAATTTTTTCCTGGTGTTTCAAGTTCAAAAGTGGAATGAAAATTATTAATTTGATCTTAGTTATTATATGTCATGTATCCTACCAGTGATGTTGGCTATCTTTGGATGTTGATATTGTAGATGTTTACTTTCATTTTTCATATATATACAAATCTTTATTTTACTTAAAGAGAGACAATGTGAGGGACGGGCAGAGACAGAGGGAGACACAGAATCTGAAGCAGGCTCCGGACTCCTGAGCTGTCAGCACAGAGCCTGATGCGGGGCTCGAACTCACAAACTGTGACATCATGACCTGAGCCAAAGTCGGACACTTAAGTGACTGAGCCACCCAGGCGCCCCTCATCTTTCTTTTAAATGTAACTTAAGGGGCGCCTGGGTGGCGCAGTCGGTTGAGCGTCAGACTTCAGCCAGGTCACGATCTCGCGGTCCGTGAGTTCTAGCCCCGCGTCAGGCTCTGGGCTGATGGCTCAGAGCTTGGAGCCTGTTTCCGATTCTGTGTCTCCCTCTCTCTCTGCCCCTCCCCCGTTCATACTCTGTCTCTCTCTGTCCCAAAAATAAATAAACATTGAAAAAAAAAATTAAAAAAAAAAAATGTAACTTAAAAAAAAATTTTTTTTTAACGTTTATTTATTTTTGAGACAGAGAGAGACAGAGCATGAATGGGGGAGGGTCAGAGAGAGAGGGAGACACAATCCGAAACAGGCTCCAGGCTCTGAGTGGTCAGCACAGAGCCCGACACGGGGCTCGAACTCACGGACCGCGAGATCGTGACCTGAGCTGAAGTCGGACGCTTAACCGACTGAGCCACCCAGGCACCCCTAAATGTAACTTTTTTAAAAATGCTTATTTATTTTTGAGAGAGAGAGAGAGAGAAAGAGAGAGAGAGAGACAGAGTACTAAAAGGGCAGGGACAGAGAGAGAGGGAGACACAGAATCTGAAGCAGGCTCCAGGCTCTGAGCTGTCAGCACAGAGACCAATGTGGGAGTCAAAGTAAGGAACCGTGAGATCTGACTTAAGCTGAAGTCAGACGCTTAACTGACTAAGCCACTCAGGTGACCCTAAATTTAATTTTTAAAGCACTCATACTGAAGATCCCTAGCATTTGTTTAAATAAAGATTTGAAGAGTGGAACATTTCAGGGTAATTAATGATAAAGGTTAATTGGTGACCATGGGATGCTTTGTTGAATTAGAGCTTAAGATCACTGGAGTTGAAAATATGCATGAACCAAAAGGCAAAAGACAAGAGGCGTCAGTGATGACAGGAAGTGACTGGGTTGTTTATAGAAGGCTAAGATCCCTAGAGTGATTTGGCTGCTTAGATTGAACCAGACCAGAGTGGTTTGGAGTAGAAGACTGATTATTGGAAATGGGCAGGATATGCAGAAGTGGTAAGTCCCCTGTGAAGCATGGGGCGTGTGAGTATTTATCAGTCGATCAGCGTTTATTTGAAAGAATTCCAAGATAGACTTTGTCTTTGGGAGGAGAGCAAGGTTTCAGTTAAGGTGGGAGTATTGAGTGAAAAATTTTAGGGTGGAGAAAAATTTATTACGGTGGATAGAAGAGTTGAAAGCTTTTGACAAATGCTAATTATTTTTTTACACTCCCACTCCTCCATGGTTTCTGTGGTAGTATGCTGTCTTGTGTTCGGGTTGTGTGGCTGCTGCTTTGCATTTCATGGTAGTTCGTGCAGGGTTGCTCCATCGTCCTTTGCCCATCTCTTAAACATTGCTGTTCTCCCTACCATGTCGTTTTTTCCTCATCTCTGCTGACTATACTGGTTGACATTGGGTGATTTTATTCATTATCATAGCTTCAGATTTATTATTCTCCTTTATCATAGCTTTTAGATCTTTCTCTTTCCTCCCTGCTTTCCCTAGCAGATTTCTGTTAGTCCTTCAAGGTTCAGCCTTTCATTTGATTTCAGATCTAATTTCACTTATCCAGTTGCCTCTCCCCTGTTCCCCAGTTTTCCATCTAGGTTAGGAGCAACCTTCTCTTACATTCTGTGTGCATACCATCATCATCATGTTTACTATGCTATTTCAACTGTTGGCTTACTTGTTTATTTCTCCCCTGGACTGAGTTCCATGAGGGCAAGGGCTATAGTTTTCTAAATCCTGTTCTTCCCAGTGTTTATTAGCAGTAAGTTATCAATTATATTACCCATTATGTATGTATTGCCACAGAAGAGAAGGTACTAATGTTAATAAAACCTTGAAAGTCTGCTTACCCTTACCAGTCATTAAAGAAATAAAAGGTTAAATAATGAGGTACTGTTTTCAAGAAATAGTATAGCTTAATGGTTTAACAGCATGAATTCTGGAGCAAGAGGGCTGCTGTGATTTGAACACCAGTTCTGCCACTTATGTTCTGAGTGGTCTCGGGCAAGTCATTTAGCTTTTCTGTGCTTTTCATTTTCCTAATGTGCAGTAGAACCTGTTTCACATCTTGTGATAAGTAGAAGTATTCATTTTTGTTATTTTACATTTTACAACTTTTTTTTAAAAATTTTTTTTTAATGTTTATTTATTTTTGAGGCAGAGAGAGGCAGAGCATGAATGGGGGAGGGGCAGAGAGAGGGAGACACAGAATCGGAAGCAGGCTCCAGGTTCTGAGCCATCAGCCCAGAGCCTGATGTGGGGCTCGAACTCACAAACCGTGAGATCGTGACCTGAGCTGAAGTCGGACGCTCACCGACTGAGCCACCCAGGCGCCCCTGTTATTTTACATTTTAAAAATTGGTTCTGTTTATTTGGTTTAGATTAAGATAGTCGCTTATATATACTGGTGGTAGAAATTTAAATTTGTGTAGTGTTTCTGGAAAGCAGTTTAACATAATGAAGCCTTCCTAACTATTTTGTTTTTTGATTAACTTCATTTTAATAATATTTAAAAAAAAATCTTTCCTTTTTTTAAAAAAAAGTATTTATTTATTTATTTGAGAGAGAGAGCAAGAAATGGAAGGGCAGAGAGACGGGAACAGGGGATCTGAAGTGGGCTCTGTGCTGGCAGCAGTGAGCCCGATGTGGGGCTCAAACTCATAGACTGTGAGATCATGACCTGAGCCAAAGTCAGATGCTCAACCCAATGAACCACCCAGGCCCCCCTAATAATCTTTTAATAAAAGTTGAAATGCAGGCTCATGTTCCAGAATCACTCAGGCAAATAGCATAAATCTCTAGTAAGATGAGAATGGTTAAATATATTGTTGAATGTGATTTAGCAGTTAAAATGTTTGCGTTTTAATGGCATGGGAAAAGGTTATGATGCAGTGGGTAAGATATCAAAGATTAAACATTACTGTAAACATGTTTTAAAAAAAAATGCTTAAGGGATGCCTGGGTGTCTCAGTTGGTTAAGAGTCCAAGTTTGGCTCAGATCATGATCTCATGGTTTGTGAGTTCAGGCTTGCATCAGGCTCTGAACCGACAGTGTGGAGCCTGCTTGGGATTCTCTCTCTATCCCTCTGTCTCTGCCCGCCCCCCCACCCCCCCATAAATAAACTTAAAAAAGAAGATAAAAAATACTTTAAAAATTAAAAGACATGCTTAAGAGGGAAGGAAATGTTAAGATGCTAACTTGTGATTGCTTTTGGGTGGTGGGATTTAACCTCTATGAAACTAATTTCTGTTTTTAAAATGGGGTTAACAACAGACATGTTGACATTAACTGCTAACAAATGAGGTAATTGGAAAGTATTTGGATGTTTTATATTTTTATTAAGTCGCATTGTCATTTTTGTTCATTTGTATCTTAATAAAGTCTATATAAAGTCAATCCATGTTGCATTAAAGAAGTACAGAATTGTGTTTTCTTAATTATTAAGTCTCTACATTTACTTTTTAACATGGAACTTTCAGCTCTTTTTGTCTGCAATTTTTCATCCCTGCAATCCCTATTAGTGCTCAGTTTTCTAGGAATTATTTTCCAAATGTGAAGTTATTTTATGATCGTGGTGATGCCAGTGTGGTTTGGTTTAGGCGTTTTTCCCCCTCTCTCTTTTGTCTGCAGCAACTGGAACAGATCCAGAAGGAGCTGAGTGTTTTGGAAGAGGATATTAAAAGAGTGGAAGTAAGAGATCAAGAATTTCTCACATCTCTAGCAATTTTCAGTTTCATGAAATTGTCCCTTTTCCTTTAAATTACTGCATTGAATTTATGGGATTTGTTTTCATTATATCGAAAGTAACAGATGTTACTTTAGTTTTAATTCAGAGTGCATTTTTATAGAAAAAGCATTCTGAACACTATGATAAAATGTGTTCTAAATTTGTTTTCACTGTTTTATTGCCATAATTATTCTTGGGTAGATTGAAAAAAAATAATTTTCTCGGTATGCTATCATAGTAACTTGAATTAACTCCCACAAAACCCTTGGTTATTATTAAAATGATGTCACAATTTTCCTCTTTTATTAAGTAAATAATTCTTTATGTATCTACCGTGCTAAGGTTAATTTACAAAGAGTTAGGAGAACACAGGGACAATAGTTAGGCATTTATAGTATAATACAGTTTACTTATGGAAATCCATCGGAGGACCTTTTGGAGGGTCATAGGCTATTATGTGACGTTATTTTCTGCAGCTACGTTTACATTTAGTGTATGTTTTAAATTGTTCACATGTGTTGTAATTTTCTTTTGCTCATATGTAGAACATGTGAAATGATCTTGAGTTTAATATTTTGTGGAAATTCGGTATCCCACGTGAGATTCCTAACTTGTTACTCCTATATTTATGTCCCTTGCTTGGCTGCATGATTGAACTGAGCTTGGATTACACAGAAGTAATTCTGTCAGATTATGTATCTTTAGTGGCATTTTGAAATTTGCTGCTTTTTCATTAATCAAAAGAGCACGTAATAAAAGGCCTGGTTGTTGGTATGAGTTAGAGGTACATAACTTATGCAGTAATAGTTAATTAGGAGTCTTCTTCCTCTGAGTTAATGAGTTACAATTTCAGTCATTATTTTCAAAAGCTAGTATTTGAGTCAAGAGGACAGTTACTTTTCTTAATATTTGCAGGGATATTTTTAAAGTAGGCACATCCTATTTTTCTCTACTCAGAGAGCTGAACCTAATGATCCAGTTACCGTACTGTTATGTGTATCTTAATATTAATCAATAGATTCTCACTTGGATTAATGATTAGCTTGTTCACTGTTCACATCGTATACTGTACATCTCATCTGAAATATTTACATTTGACCATTTCTACATTTGGTGACTTATTTCGGCATGAACAATATTTATTAAAGACTTTCTAGTTCTTTAAGAATGTGTACCATAGAAAGGCTATCTCTTAACTTTTTAAATATTCTTACTTTTGTACTCTGAGGAGAGGAAGCTTTGAGAAATTTGGATGTTGAGACAAAATGGACTAATAAAACCTGGGATTGGAAAGGAATATGATATATCTCATTTTGATTTACACTTCTTTTGTTTGGAGTGTCTCCTATAACTCAGATAATTGTGCTTTCAGGAAATGAGCGGCTTGTACTCTCCTGTCAGTGAGGATAGCACAGTGCCTCAATTTGAAGCTCCTTCTCCATCACACAGGTACAAAGCTTCAAACTTGTAATTACTTAGGATTTATGTTGCAAAATGCACATATGGTAGTAGTCCTTGGAAGCCTTTTCTGTGTAATGTACAAAACCCCTGAGAAATTACTTTTGGTCACGATGTAGAAATGAGATTCAGATGGCCCATCTGTTTCTTTAATGCTTTGAATTTTCATGCCGTGAATAGTTAGTAGAATAAAGTAATATTATGAATTCACTGTTGTATTAAAAGTTTGGTGAATTTCTTGAAATAATAGTAGCTTTAAACATCTTGTAAATTAAAATCAGATGACCTTAAAAATCTATAATTGAAATGGTAGGTAATATTAGAGAAAAAGTTGTAAAGTAAAACCTTGGGTTTTTCCCCTGACCTGTTGAATTTTCTTGGGCACATCACTTTCCCCAGATTGAAAATGAAGGCATTAAATCTGTTATTTAGATCTCCCTGGTATTTTCTTCATAACACTGCATTGTTAATTTGTCTTTTCTTCTATATGCTGTATGAGACCAGGGATTGTATTGGTTTTGCTTGTGATGGTTTCCCTAGGTTATAGAGTAGCAGTAGTGACTGACCTCATTCAGTAAGTATTTGTGAAATATAGTAAATGTCACTGGTTCCTTCTAGCTCTGAAGTTCTAGTGGATGAAATATGTACTACCTGAAATTTGAATTTGAACTTTTTTGCTTGAATTGTTCAAAGGAAGAGTAATTTTACATGTTTTTAACTTGCCAGTCCATTTAGGATAATGGTCCAGTGGAAGCTTTTCAGACAGATAGTTACAGGATAACACGTGGGTTATCAGGCTGTTCAGTGCCAGTATGAGAGATTACACTACCCTTCAAAACCTCTGTCAGTTCAGGAAAACTCTATATCTGATTTGGTATGATAGGCAGGGGAAAGGGGCCCAAGGAATGTTCTAATGAACGAAGGTTCCTGGGATATTTGATATTTTCCTCATTAACCATTTGTGGAGAATCCTTGTGAGTTCAAGTTGATTCTGGAGTCACTTTAGCTGTGTTATTCAACTTTTTTTCCTTTATATTTTATTTTCTTTAAAACACTTGGGAATGACTCATTCTGTGGGATATTGTTATCATTAAGTTTAATGTTCACTATCTGAAATATATGGGATCTTTGTCAACGGAATATTACATGAGTGTATGCAGGTAAGCAAAAATTGTCATCTCCCAAAATATTCACTAATAAATTGACAATTCCCATTGTCCTCTCTTGTTTAATAGTAGCGTTTTTTTTTATTGTGTCCATGTCTTTATTATTCAGTTTCTTACAGATGGGTTTTATTAACATGTGACAGTATAATATTACAATCATTTAATGGGCTCTCTTTGTTGAATGCCGCCAATACGCTGGGCACCGTTCTAGCTGTTGGTAGTATGGTTGACAGACTCCCTGCCCTTTATTGGAGTTTACCTTTTGGTAGGTGTCTGTGTGAGATTGGGAGAGATACCAAACAAGCAAATTCATGATGTAGTAGTAGTACAAAGCATATAAGTAGTACCTTAGGAAGAAAAACTAGGCACATTATGGGTTGGCAACAGGATTCTATGTCAGTTTGTATAGTCTGGCTTCTCCGAGGAGGCAGTATTTAAGCTGACACATGAATGAGGTGTAAATATGATAGAAAGTCATGAGAGAGTTTTGAGCAGGAACTGATTTAGATTTTAAAATTTTTACTGGGGTACCCATGTGGAGGATGGAGGAGAGACTGTATCGGCCCTGCCATTGGAATTGTGGTAGAAAGTTAGGAAGCAAATAACAGTCTAGAAGAGAGGAGGTGGTGCCTTGGATTAGGATTTATTTTTTTGGATTATTTTAGTGGATGAAGAGATGAGAAGTGGTTGTATTATAAAATAAACTAGCAGATCTTATGAAAGATACAGGGTTTCGTGAAGTCTGTGAAAACTTTGTTGGAGAACTACTAAAATCCTATGCATTATGCAAAGCTATTGTCAAATGAGGTTCTGGCAGAGTTAACCTGCTTAACAGTTGAAGAAGGGAAACAGATGTAAACGTAATATTTTCTTCAAAAGAGTGTTTTGGTATTTTCTTACAAGTAATTTGAATATTAAGGTTTGAAAGAGGCATTTGGGAAAAATGATGTAGCCCTTAACTACTCTTGGGAAATGATCCTTAAGATTAAGATGGGAAATTAAACATGATGGAAAGAATGTTGTGTTATACTGTCAACATTTGAATTTTTTTTTTATTTTTAGGAAATAGCATGTAGTTCCAATTATTATAACTTTCTTCCCCCATAATTATTAGGTGCATTAAGTTTTTTTTAATGTTTGTTCATTTTTGAGAGAGAGAGAGACACACACACACACACACACACACACACACACACACACACACAATCTGAAGCAGGCTCCAGGCTCTGAGCTGTCAGCCTGGAGCCCGACGTGGGCTTGAACTTGGGAACAGTGAGATCATGACCTAGGCCAAAGTTGGATGCCCAACCAACTGAGCCACCCAGGCACCCCATATTAGCTTTATTATTTAAATGCCAGTTTTTGTTTTATTCCTCACTGTAATGTGTTTGGTTTCTTTTAAAGCAGGTTTGCCTTAAAAGCCGTTTTGTAGATTCATTTATTTTCTTCTTCTATTTCTTTTTTGTTTAAAAATTTTTTTTTTTAATTTTTTTTTCAACGTTTATTTATTTTTGGGACAGAGAGAGACAGCATGAACGGGCGAGGGGCAGAGAGAGAGGGAGACACAGAATTGGAAACAGGCTCCAGGCTCTGAGCCATCAGCCCAGAGCCCGACGCGGGGCTCGAACTCACGGACCGCGAGATCGTGACCTGGCTGAAGTCGGATGCTTAACCGACTGCGCCACCCAGGCGCCCCTTAAATTTTTTAAATGTTTATTTATTTTTGAGAAACAGAGAGAAATAGAGCATGAGTGGGGGGAGGAGCAGAGAGAGGAGACACAGAATCTGAGGCAGTCTCCAGGCTCTGAGCTGTCAGTACAAAGCCTGTTGCGGGGCTCAAACTCATGAACTGTGAGATCATGACCTAAGCTGAAGTCAGATGCTTAACTGAGTGAGCCACCCAGGTGCTCCTCATTTATTTTCTTCTGTAATGAGTACCTCTTTATGTGTTGGGTCATTGAATCCCCTGCATAGATTCTAAGTTAATGATTAGCTAATGTAGTTAAAATGAAAGGAAAAATAAAAGACATACAAGAGTATTCTCCAGCCCCACTTCCCCCCAGGATTTTATCTTTTATATACCATGATTAGCTGTAATTTTCATATCCTATGTATTCTCTTTCTGCTGCTTTGTTTAGACCCTCAATATCACATGGAGTCTAGTAGTGGTCTTCTAACTATCCTCCTCCAGAGTATTGCCAGAAATCTGGTCGTGTTTCTTTCCTACTTAAAATCCTTCAGTGGCTTTCCACTGCATGTAAGTTGGTTTAGATCCAACTCTTTTGCATGGACTTCCATAATTTGTGTGTGTGTGTGCGTGTGTGTGTGATTTAAGAATCGAATTTAAGTCCCCAAACAAGATGTTAAAATATCTTTGCTTATACCTGTTCCTTTTGCCTAGAAACTTCGGGTTCCTCTCTTAAATAGCTCCTCTTTTCCAACCCCTCCTCCCCAAGAATCCAACCAAGGGTGAACTCTTATCTTTTCTTTTTTGATATACTATTTCCCTAAAGACTGACAGGGGAGAAAGGAAGGAAGAAATAGAATTAACCACTTCAGAAAAACCCATTTCTGCTTACTTTATTCTTGCTTCTGTGCTATGTGTACTAGTTTTTCTGTTTCCCATGCTGTGTTGTAATTTTGTGATTATTGAGTTTTTCTTATACTTATTTATTTTTATATGAGCATTTATACATAATAGGATGTAAACTATGTTTTTGAATAAATATGTATTTAACCTAGGATGTTATTTAATTTTCATTAGTTTGTGAGATTTTGATTGAAGCATGAGGTTTAGTATACTTAATAAGTAAACTAACATAATCTTCAAAAAAACCCCTAAAGCTATCAGCCAAGCTTCATTAGGGTGGGTTTGGGGAGGGGGGTGAGTGTGTGATCTTTCTTTGATAAATCAGGTATGGTTTTTAAAAAAATAGTCTTAAGCCTTCATCCATTACAAATTTGTCTTACTAGAATTAGTTTAAGCTTAAGATTGCTGTTCTCAGGGCCTTTTCAATTCTGCTTTAGATTGTGAGGAAGAAAGTCTCCACAGTTCCCAGTGAACTATAGTTTACACTTATTGTTACATATCTGTGTGTGTCAAATTATGAGTGAACTAGAGAATGATAGGCAAGTGCAGTCTCTCTTACCTGTTGCCAAATGGGATTGGTCCTTTTATCTGATAGTATCATTGTGAGTGAATATATCTTAATCCATTTTTATAGAGGATTATTAATATATGAGGCATTTTTAACTTTTTAGCTCAAACTTTACTAAAATGAAACATTTCTGTTAAGATTTTCTTGTCAGTGACAGTGATGATTTTTATTTGCTTATCCTTTATTTCTGAGAGAGCACAGGCATGGTGGGATGGGCACAGAGAGGGGGACAGAGGATTTGAAGCGGGTTCCGCGCCGATAGTGGTGAGCCCATTGTGGTGCTGGAACTCGCAAACCATGAGATCATGACCTGAGCCAAAGTTGGATGCTCAATCGACTGAGCCACCCAGGGATCCTGATGGTGATGATCCTTAGATTAAAACATTCTTAGACCAAAAAAATCTAATATCTAAAATTTAGATTTTAAGTCCTCTCTGAAACCATTACCAGTAATTTTGCTTGTAAATTTTTACAAATTTCTTCTTTCACGTAGAAATTCTAGAATTCTACGATTTCTACATAGAAATTCTAGAATTCTACAATTTCTACCATAGAAATAATTGTCTCACAATCGGTTTGTTGTCTTTAAGCAAGTATTTCAGAATTGTCATTTATTAGTTTCTTACCTCTGTGTTTTCAGAACTTCAGATAACTTTGTTTGAAGATGATGTGTTAGTTTAAGCTTCTCTGTTTGCTTAGGGTAGATATGCTGTAATACGATCCAGAGAATTATTGGAGTTATTTGCCAAATAACTTTTGCTTTCTTATGATAAAATAGTAAATATAATATAAATATTTACAGTAAATAAATTTTTTCTGGCCTAGATTCTCCAATCTTTAAAATGCCTTTACCCATAAGAGACTTCCTATTGATCACAAATTTAATTCATTTTTTTATTTTTTTTTTATTTTTTTTTTTCAACGTTTATTTATTTTTGGGACAGAGAGAGACAGAGCATGAACGGGGGAGGGGCAGAGAGAGAGGGAGACACAGAATCGGAAACAGGCTCCAGGCTCTGAGCCATCAGCCCAGAGCCTGACGTGGGGCTCGAACTCACGGACCGCGAGATCGTGACCTGGCTGAAGTCGGATGCTTAACCGACTGCGCCACCCAGGCGCCCCAATTCATTTTTTTAAAAAGACACATTTATAAGTTTAAAATTTGAATTGCTTATTAAGATTTTCTGTGTATAAAAGAGGGAGGTTTATAAATAAAATAGAGATAAGACCTTTATACCTTTTATTTAACTTCTTTTATCAGATATTTTTGAGACTTACCTTTTATTTGTGTCTCCATCGTTTTTGACAAAGGTCCAGATGAATCAAAATGTAGGTATAATAGGAAGGAAAAGCAAGGGGTCACTTTATCAATGTAGAATTATTTATTATCAAGAATATATATGTAGGGTAGTGAATTTCTATGTTTTATATTTTGTATATACCTTGTGAATTTGTTTTTTTTTTTTTTTTTAATTTTTTTTTCAACGTTTTTTATTTTATTTTTGGGACAGAGAGAGACAGAGCATGAACGGGGGAGGAGCAGAGAGAGAGGGAGACACAGAATCGGAAACAGGCTCCAGGCTCCGAGCCATCAGCCCAGAGCCTGACGCGGGGCTCGAACTCCCGGACTGCGAGATCGTGACCTGGCTGAAGTCGGACGCTTAACCGACTGCGCCACCCAGGCGCCCCTATACCTTGTGAATTTGTATATTTTATAATTTGATCGAGTAAACTAATGAAACTAAAGGAATATGATGTTTCATAATGGCTTTGGACTAGATTAAGAAATTCTTCTTTAGGGGGCCCCTGGGTGGCTTAGTCGGTTAAGCATCTAACTCTGGATTTTGGCTTAGGTCATGATCTCACAGTTCGTGAATTCGAGCCCCACAGCCATCTCTGCACTGACGGAGTGGAGCCTGCTTGGAATTCCTTTTTCCTCCTCTCCCTCCTTGCTCCTCCCCTTCTCTCAAAATAAACATAAAAAAAATAATTTCTTTAACTCCCCTGTATCAGTGAGAGATTATATTTACCTTTAGTCATTAAAAAAAAATGTGAGGGTGGTAGTGGTGGGTGGTGGTTTGAGATGGCTCTTTGGTTTAGTAGATGAAAATGGACCCACATTTCTTATTCTTGCGTGTCAGGTCTTTGGCTGGATTATGACTAGGGCTGTGTTAATGGATCCTTCTTCACATACTGATGCTTAAGTTCTTGGTACTTTTTGGTAATTATTATTGGTTCAATTGCTTTATTTTACTTAGGGAGATAACTTGTTTAAAATATAGAAATTGAAATGCTTTTATGGTCAAGGCTAACTCTGATCCTTAGAGTTTTGTCTCTATTATATATTTGAAAAATTTTCCCTACATAAACCTACAGTTTTTATTTAGCCTTTATTTCCTTTATCCAAAAGGGGAATTGTAACAATATAGGAAATACTCCACACATCTTTCTGTATCTCGAAGGTTAGGTGGATCTTAAGAAATCTCTGCTGTACCTGCATTGAGCATTTTTGAACATAAATGATGGTGTGGCTGTTTTTTAGTGAAGTTTCTATATGGTGTGGGAGAAATAGTAAAACCAGTTGATTGTTTTATTGTTCTGAGTAGTGAGGAGTTACTTGCCTTACACTGATGCTATACTATGCAAAGGAGTTGAAATTGAAGTCCTAGGAGATGAGGGACATTAAAGAATCTTACAGAATTTTCAACTTGATTTAAAACAAAAAGAAAGACAAAACACAGAAAACAAACTTCCTTGGCAATAATGTAGCGGGTACTCTTCATACATCTGCCATTTCTCATTAAATTGATAGGTAATAGAGAAGTAGCAAGTTATGAAGACCTTTTCTGAAACTGTGCACTTTCTTTATTTAGAATGTTTGAAGAATTTTTTCTTCAGTCACTCAGGCAGTTTTGGAGGCCATATGACACATACGTAAAACTCTGCTTTAGTCCCTAGGGGTATAGTTGTGACTAAAACAGACCCTAGAACTCTGCTCTGATGGTTACATAGCTTTAGGATGAAAAATACGTTGTGCTGGCACATTAATTATTCTGCTTAAGATATGTAAATAAGAGTTTTCGATTCCAAGATTTAAAATAACCAAAATGCTTTTAACTCTAAAACTTTAGTAATTACATTTGATTTGTTGGCTTTTCAGGATTAAAAAAACACCTTTGAGTTCTTATTACTAAACTGTAATTTGTCACCACTTGATGAAGATGTTAACAGTCCATTCCAACTCTGAAATGTAAGGTGTGGCTACACCAAATTTCAGTGTGTGTAAGCATCCACCAAGACTCTTATTTGTAATGTAGAGTTTTGAACCCTATCCCCAAATCTGATCATTAGGTCTGAGGTAGATCCCAGAGATTTAAATGCAGGTGTGGGGGGTTCATACTTTAAAAGTATGTAAATATTGGTTTAGTAGATAGTGAACATGTCTGTATTACTGATATGTATTTAAATAAATCTTTAAATCAGATAGGATTTTTTCATAAGAGAAAGCTCAAATATTCAACACTAAAATTTTATATTCTTAGCTTATTTCATCTTTTATGGAGGATAAGGCAAAGATTTGTTTTACTCTCAAGTCTGTACAGTTATATATCCTTTTATAACGACTTAAGAACACCTGAAGTCAAAGCAAGACGGAACAAAAAACCCACCTGAAATCGAGTTTCTGGACTTGGAGAGCCAGGAAAATTAAAATTAAATGTTTGGGCAGGAAGCAAATTACTGGTTGATTCCATTCATATACTGTGATTGCATCCTCTTGCTGATGGCTTTTTTGTCCTGTCAGATTAGTCCTAGAGGAAACTTTTCACCCCTTTGATTATTATAGATATACCTTGGTTCTGGGAGGTCTGGAATGGGAGAGGCTGGGAAGACTAAAAGAATATATGGTAACCCTGTTTTACATATAAGGATAACTGTATATAAGCATAAAATTTCATGTGCTGTTACCATTTTCCATTTCTGCTGTTTACTGTCTCTCCACTACCCAAGTCCTGGCGTGTTTTTCCCACTCTCCAGATCCTCTACTTTGAATCTGTTGTTGCTTTCCTTGCTTTTAAAGCCTTTTCTGAGGTTATTTCAGATAACTGGGTTTTTGTAACACTTAAGATTTGTGGTACCTGTATCATCTGACAATGAAAAACTTCTCCTGTGTGAATTATAACTAAATTGTAAACTATTTCCCTCACTGGAAAATAGTAGTAGAATATAAAGTAGTTAAACACAGCACTTAGCCTAACACACTGGGACTTTCGCTAGTTTTGGTGGCAAATCAGTCTTGTCAGTCTTGTTTTTTTGAGCTTGCTCTTTTGTTTTTGAAATTCTACCAAGCAAGTAGAATTCCAGAGGCAGGAAAGCAATAGATTCAGACCTGTGCTTTCAGATATCTTCTATTATACTTGCTTTTTACATCTGTCAACAGTAAGTTTTTCCCTGAGGAAACTCTTCTTACCAAGAAAATTTTAAAATGAATTGCACTTTGCTTTTGTTTTTTTAACTTTAGGAATAATTATGGAACTACAGACATTTTAAAAGGCAGTATAAGCATTAGGTTTATACAGTCCCCCTATGCACTGTGTAACTACAACACTTCCTAATCAACTACAATTTAAAAGGCACAATTAATAAGGGTATCGGGGTATTTATTTATTTATTTATGGAGAGAGAGAGAGAGAGAGAGAGAGAGAGCGAGCGAGAGCAGGGGAGGGGCAGAGAGAGGGGGACAGAGGATCTGAAGTGGGCTCTGTGCTGACAGCAGAGAACCTGATGCAGGTCTTGAACCCACAACCATGAGATCATGACCTGAGCCGAAGGCAGACAGACGCTTAACCAGCTGAGCCACCCAGGTGCCCCTGGGAATGTTCTTTAATTTTAGAGAGAGCACAAGCAGGGAAAGGGGGCAGAGGGAGGGGGAGAGAGAGAGAATCTTAAGCAGGCTCCGTGCTCGACAAGAGCCTGATGCAGGACTGGACCCCACTAGCCTGGGATAATGACCTGAGCTGAAATCAAGAGTTGGACGCTCAACTGACTGAGCCACCCAGGCACCTTGAAAATGTTTTTGGAGTTCTGAAATATTCCAGTAACTTCTGTTCTTTGAAGAACAAACTGAATTTCTTTTTTTTTTTTTTCTCAGAGGCCATAGATGTGTACTCTGGAACCCAGTAGTTTTATTACTGAGCTAACATTACATTTCTCAAATAAACCCAAGCTGTATGATGTATAGGTTCCCCAAACTTTTTTGGAAGCCTTTGGAGTCAGAAGTGTTTCAGTATTTAGTATTCTGTCTGTCGCCTACCCCCTGCCCCCATATAATTATTACATAATAGTAATGGAGGAGTAAGAGGCAGTTCCACATAATCAAGCACATTAATATTTTAGCATTGAAGCATGAATGTTCATGGTGAGTGAAATGAGGTCAGATCTGTTTAGGGAAGGTTTTACCTTCAAATAAGTCACAAAAAGTATTGAATTTATTTGATTTTTAGAGTTTTAGGTTTTAGGAATTTGAGTTTTATATAATCCTTTTGAGCCCAATATTTGTATTTATTTGTTTATTTTGAGAGAGAGAACGGGAAGGCAGAGAGAGAGGGGGAGAGAGAATCCCAAGCAAGCTCCATACTGTCAGCACAGGACCGACGTGGGGCCTGATCCCATGAACCTTGATGTCAAGAGTTGGGCATTTAACCAACTGAGCCACCCAGGTGCCCCTGTACACACACACATTTTAAAGAGAAGTATTAAAGAAGTTTCTTTTGCAGATTCGTCTGTTACAGTCCAGTATGTAGCAATAAAGTTTTTCTGGTGAATGAGATCTGTAGAAAATAAATTTCAGACTTTGTAGTCATTATTAATAAAATACCACTTTAAGCTTATAATTTGAAATCTCTTACAAATTTATTTTTATTGAAAAATTTTTAAATTTATTTTTTTTTTTTGAGAGAGATTGAGAGAGAGACAGACAGTGTGAATGGGGGAGGGGCAGAGAGAGGGAGAGAATCCCAGGCAGGCTCCATGCTGCCAGCGCAGAGCCCCACATGGGGCTTAAACCCGTGAAACCGTGAAATCATGACCTGAGCTGAAACCAAGAGTTGGACACTTAACCAACTGAGCCACCCAGGCACCCCTACAAATTGATTTTTAAATATATATTTGACGTGTAGTCAAATATAGTTATCTCACTATACACACTGATATATTAGTATCATTATTCAGGCTTGCAGTCAAAGAAATCTGAATTGTAATACCATAAAAAACATCTAGAAATTGTTCTGTTGACCTCTAAATATGCAGCTACATAATTTTGTTAATGTTTATACAAATGCCAAGGGGTTAGATTTCATTAGTAAAAGGAACAGAGAGATTTTGAATACGTGTTTCCTCATGTTTAGCCCTGGATGGAGTACACTAAAAGTAGCAGATGATCTTTTCTTACCAGCGCATGGCTCTTTGCAAGGATGGTGATCACTGGTTATATTTCATCAGAAGAAACCCATTACAAGATTGTGTTCTTTAATTTGTAGTGTAAGTGCTTTGAAGACCTTCTTATATAATTGAGTCTTCCTGTAGGAACAGTTAAGGATATGAGGGATTAAGATTGTTTTGTTTTTTTTTCTTTAAGACTACTGTGAAGACAGTTCCATGCGATTTATTGTATTTTTTTTAAAGTGTGAGACTATTTGACTAATTTTGTATTAATAGAGGGAAAAATTTATTGAATGTTTATCATTTTTCTGGCTTTATCCTGAGAACATTCATATTTAAACCTCACACCTCTCTGCAGTCTCCTTCTTATTTTAATAGGTGGAGAAACTAGTGGACAGATAAGGCCTTTCTTAAATTGCCCACAGTCATTTAACAAACCCACTCTGCCCTTAAGCATGCCTCTCATTTTGGGGCACCTGGGTGACTCAGTTGGTTGAGCATCTGACTTCAGCTCAGGTCATGATCTCACGGTTCATGAGTTCAAGCTCTGCATCGCGCTCTGTGCTGACAGCTCAGAGCCTGGAGCCTGCTTCGGATTCTGTGTCTCCCTCTCTCTGCCCCTTGCCTGCACGCGCTCTGTCTCTCTGTCAAAAATAAATATTAAAAAAAATTAAAGAAAAAAAGAATGCCTTTCATAACTTTTGAGGTCGTTTGAATACTAAGGTAAATAATGATTTTGTGTATTTGTGTAGAGAGACCCGTCTTAATCACTACCTTCACTTGCTTAAATTTCATTAGGGTGGGCAAGAATATAAACATTTTTTATAGTAGTATTAGGGAAGAATAGTTTTTTTAAATGTAAATAACTGGTTGATCATGGTTGATATATGTTTTGCCATTTTCAGGTGTTAATGAACACCTATGAACATAGGCTAGTTTATTTAAAGATGAGAAGTATGTAGGAGTGATGACGTGAAAAGACAAATGGTAAGATAGAACTAATACAAAGAAAAAGATAGTTTTAGAGGTTTTTGTAGGATTAGGTAGGAACATGCACAGAGGTTATAACCAAATAAAAAGAACTGATGCAGAAAGCATGATGTTTTGATCGGGGTAGAGAAAACTAGTGTATAGGTTTTGGACTGTGAGAAAAAGAGTATTGGTATTTTACAACTTATTCCATTCCTTTGGTAATTTTCTTTCCTGTAAGATGATTATCCTAACATTTGGGACCTGGATGGGACTCTAGATAATCTAGAGATAGCTCACCCCCAACTCATCTCACTTTGCAGATGAGGAAGCGCAGAGGTTATAAAGTATGTGTCTGAGGGTGCGTAGCTCTTCAGGGGCATAACAGGATCTCTTCACTGTAACTTTAATTGCTTGCTTGTGTTCTTTTCCTGATGTTCCATACAACCTATGAACCTATCCGAAAATGAAATGGAAGCAAATACCTTTGGGTATACACCTGTTTTGTGATTATTCCTTATTGACATTCTTTCACAGTGTGTTTGTTTAAGTGGTCGGGTCAAGGGGTAAATTGTTTATATTTCCTGATGTTTGGTTTATGGGTTATGCACTTATTTGATATCTAATTAAGTTGTTGGCAATAAATATTTTCTTTCCTTAGAAAGAAGAAATATTGGATTTAGATATGATATATTTTAGATTTACCTTTTCTGTTGATAGAATAATGTAAACACTGAAATCATATTTTTCTCTCTTCATTTTGCAGTAGTATTATTGATTCCACAGAATTCAACCAACCTCCTGGTTTCAGTGGCAGTTCTCAGGTAAATGATATATTTAACAGTTTGTTTTAGTGGTACAATGACTATAATCACCTGAGTTGTAAAATCATAGATTAGTTTCCTGGAATGTCCTGACACAAACACAGCTGTTTTGAATGCTGTGGCATCGATTAGGATTTGGATACCTCTGATGCATAAATAGCTGTTTATGTGCTCATCAGTGATGAGTTAAACATTTTTTAAAATTCAGTGGTTGTAACATCAGACCTTGAGAGGAGGGAAGTACTGAAAGAGGAAATTATGAATAATCAGCACATTGTTTCTCTCTGGGATAAGATAGTTAGATCTGTTGATGAGTTACTCATTATGTTGAAATGTTAGGGCTTTCTGTGGAAAGTGAAGTACATATTTGAGTAAACTGGACTTCAGCTTCACCTCTTCTAATTAGTTGTATGATTATTTTGACTTTTATTCTCTTCATCTGTAATTTGGGGATGCTGATATTTGTCAAATCTAATTTTGACAAATCTAATTTTGACAAAAAAGCTTTTTATGTTGAAATAATTTCATACTTGGAGAAAAGTGACCAAAATAATAAAAGGAGTTCCTTTGTATCCTTTATCCAGATTATCCAAATGTTAACATTTGATTACATTTCTTTTCTCATTCTCATTCTCTTTTGTTTATGTAAACATAATTTTTTTTCTCTGTGTTGTTTGAGAAAGGTACATTCATAATGATCCTTTACGTCTAAATACTTCAGTGTGTATGTCCTTAAAAACAAGGGTATTGTCTTATGTAATCACAATATAATTTTAAAATACAAAAAGTTAACATAGATATAATGCTATTATCTAATCCCTGTATCTTACTCAGATTTTTCAAATTGTCCTGATACTATCCTTCATAGGAAAAGGGAAACATTGAGGTGTTTTTAAATGCATGTTCATTTGGGGCACATGGGTGGCTCAGTTGGTTAAGCATCTGACTGTTGGTTTTGGCTCAGGTCATGATTTCATGGTTGGTGAGTTTGAGACCTGCATCAGGCTCTGTGCTGACAGGGCAGAGACTGCTTGGGATTCTCTCTCTCCCTCTTTCTCTGCCCCTCCCCCACACTCTGGCACGCTCTCTCTCTCTCAAAAATAAATAAACTTACATAAAATTATAAATGCATGTTCATTTGTATATTCACTTTATATATAGCGTGGTGTTTTGTTTTTGTTTTTTTTAAATCAAAGTGGAAAAAAAATTCTTTTGGATCATGCTGCTTTTGTTTGTGTTTTCCTTTTCCCACTACTTAGATAACCACCTCTTTCATGGTTAGTTGGTGTAACTACTTTGCACGTCCTGTGTTCTCTTCAAATGCATGCATGTATTTGGCCTGTTCTTTTATTTTTTTGAATAGTAAGTTCATAGATTGTTTTGCATCTATTCTTTTTTTTAAAGTTTATTTTAAGAGAGAGAGAGCACATGATCAGGGGAGGGGAGAGAGAGAGGGAGGGAGAAGAGAGAATCCCAAGCAGGTTCTGCATTGTTCAGCACAGGGCTTGATCCCACGAACTGTGAGATCAGGACCTGAGCTGAAATCAAGAGTCAGGCTCTTAACCTACTGAGCCACCCAGGTGCCCTGGTTTGTGTCTATTCCTCCCTCCCTCCCTCCCTCCCTCCCTCCCTCCCTCCCTCCCTCCCTTCTTTCCTTCCTTCCTTCCTTCCTTCCTTCCTTCCTTCCTTCCTTCCTTTTAATTCTTTAAAAAATGTCTGTTTATTTTTGAGTGACAGAGAGAGAGAGAGCACGAGTGGGGGAGAGGCAGAGAGGGAGACACAGAATCCGAAGCAGGCTCCAGGCTCTGAGCTGTCAGCACAGAGCCTGATGTGGGGCTAGAACCCATGAACCATGAGATTATGACCTGAGCCAAAATCAGCTGCTTAACCGACTGAGCCACCCAGGTGCCCCTGCATTTGTTACTGAACAGCCATGAAAACACTAGATCTGGTTATTTTTATAAGAAATAATGGGATATATCAGGAGATATTTTAAAGTATTAAGTTGAAATATACCTTAAAAACTTGAGAGGGAACAGCAGTCTCTGAATCTGGAAACAGGCTTTGCATTCACAGTGAACCTTTATGTTTTCCTTTTGAGTATAATCTCACAAAACATCAACCTGAGATATATCCACTCTGTGATTGTGATGAAAGAAAAAAGAAGATTACTTCATAAACTAAGCACATACAAAAACAAAGTCACTGTGTAAGCCACAAGAAATACCAAAGACACCTCTGTTCCAGCTAATTTGAGCAATTTCTGTTGGTTTACTAATTACAATTTTAGTTTTACTGTGGCCTTCTGTTCTTCTAGGTAAGATTTATTAAGATGGTCAGTCATAGGGGTGCCTGAGTGGCTCAGTCGGTTAAGCATCTGACTTCGGCTCAGATATGATCTCATGGTCTGTGAGTTGGAGCCCCGCATCGGGCTCTGTGATGACAGCTCAGAGCCTGGAGCCTGTTTCAGATTCTGTGTCTCCCTCTCTCTGCCCCTCCCTTGTTCATGCTCTGTATCTGTCTCAAAAATAAACATTAAAAAAAAAAAAAAAAAAAGACGGTCAGTCACAGATTTATTCCCACTTTTGACAGTATTCAATCCAGAGCCCTTCCCCAAACACTTGACATGAGCCTGTATTTTGTAAGTTGTCCCTTACCCATAATGTGCTGTATTCTTAGTCGTAGTGAGTAATGAATAAAACTTGTTCAACTAAAGGTGTGTGTTTCTATTAGTCTTTGGCTGCTGAGTATTAACAGTCTCTTCATAGAGGAACAAGAAAAGGTTTGCTAGTATTGCCATTTACATAATATTTGTTTAGAATTTCTAGCAGTGAGCTAGAAAGAATAGAAGTTGAATCTGGGTGGAAAAGAAAAGCAGTCAGAATAGTGTTTTCTTTTATTTTTTTAATTTTTAGAGCAGCACTTTTCCTCATGTAATAAAGGAAACCTCTGGTTTGAGATAGTACACTGAGCCAGTCAACCAACATGTTAATATGTCTCTAACCTTCACTCACAAGAAATCCCATTGACCTATGACTATCCTCACCCTGCAAACTTATAAGGAATTTATAGAGGATTAACAAAACCACTTAGGAAGGCTGCCTAACATGAGTCACAATGTGCAGAATAAAAGTGTGCCTAAGGATGACAAAGGCTGGGTCTCCCAGAAGACTCCAGCCTTAGCCACTGTTGGAGGACAGGGAAGTGTTGAGGAGGAATCCTACTAGCGTTTGTGGGATAGAATGGATTGGACATATTGTGCTGAAGGTCTACCCTTCATTTCTAGCTATACTCTTCAGAAGAGACAGACCTAAAGCAAATTGACACAAAATGGATTGAAAGTAGAGGAATAGTTGAGGATAAGCCTGGCAAATGTAAGGATTCTAAAGAATATAGCGAAACTAAAACTAAAGCAACCACAAGTGAAAGAGAAGTGTATACTGGAAGAGGACTCAGGGAAGGAAGCATGAAAGACACATGCAATTTTTCACCCAAGTAAAAGGTATAGTTCCCCAAAGTCGTAGTAATTTGTGTGACATACTATAAGCATTGGAGTTTATATAAAGCAAAATTTGTTACAATTTTTTGAAAATTGATTAAAATTTAAACACAGTGGGAGATTTTGAAGTATACCTAAAGAATTCATTAAAGCAGTAATATTAGTCATTATGTAACACTTACTTTGTACTTAACTATTCATGGACATTAAAGTGCTTTACATGTATTAACCACTTAAATTTTCAGAACTTAACCTGTGTGATAAGTATTATTTCTATAATTTTTATTGAGGAGGCAACTGGGGCACAGGGAGGTTAAGGAGGTTGCCCAGGACAATATAACTAGTAAGAGATTTTAACCTAGGCATTATGGCTTCAGAGCCTGTGATTTTAAAACTCATTTATTCAACCAACAGGTTTTTTTTTGTTTTTTGTTTTTGTTGTTTGTAGTACCTGCTATTTACTAGGCACTGATTACAGGCTCTGGGGATACATTATTGAACAAACATAACACCAAGATCCCTGCTGTAACCAGGCTTCCAATCTAGTTGGAGAGATAGTAATAGTAATAAAAGTAAGACTGCCTTTTTTTTTTTATATTTATTTAATGTCTATTTATTTTGAGAGACACAGAGTACGAGAGGGGGTGGGGCAGAGAAAGAGGGAGACACAGAATCCGAAGCAGGCTCCAGGCTCCGAGCTGTCCGCACGGAGCCTGATGCGGGGCTCGAACTCATGAACCGTGAGATCATGCCCTGAGCTGAAGTTGGCCACTTAACTGGGCTACCCAGGCGCCCCAGAAATAGACTACCTTTAAACAAAGTGGAGGTGCGGGAGCAAGCCCGTGTGAGTATCTCTGGGATTCCCAAGTTATAGGCAAAGGCTTAACAAGTAAATGAGCCCTAAAGTAGGAGCATGCCTGACATAGTTTAGATTTCCCTTGTAGCTGAAGAGGAGTAGTCAAGGGGGAGAAAAGTAGAAATGAGATAAAACTTAACAGAGGCCACTTGGTGCATGACTTTCTTAGGCCATTATAAAGACTCGGGACTTTTTTTTGTTTTTTGTTTTGTTTTTTTTTCTTGAGTGAGATCAACTTAAGCTTGGTTTAATAGGTACTTGTTTCACTTTATACTTTGCATCAGAGGGTATATATACATTATTGATAGTGGTCTCAGATCATTTAGAAAAATGGATTGATTCTAAAACAAGATAAATTGTGTCATCTGTATTCTCTGAATCAGAACCCCAAGTAAAGAAATTATGTAGACAGATAATCGGGAAGAGAGTAAACTAAACTCCTCTGAATACCTTTGTGTTCAAGAGTAGTTCCAGATGCTGCTACAAGCAATCCAAAAAGTAATGGTAGTGAAAACACTACATATCAAAATTTATGAAATGTGGTCAGAATTGTCCTCAAGAATTTGTGTCATTAAATGGATTCACTTTTAGATGAGAATGAAAACTGATGAACTAGACATTCAACTCAAAGCTGGGAAAATCTTAAGGTGGTGACTGTAGAGGGACAAATAAAAAGCTCATACAAAATGTTTCAATATGTAATTGAAATTGATTTATAACATGTAGTAGATTAATTCAGACAGTGCTTATACATACTAGTAAAAATGAGTGTTAAAAAAAATTTTTTTTTAAATGTTCATTTATTTTTGAGAGAGTACGTGAGCAGGAGAGGGGCAGAAAGAGAGGGAGACACAGAATCCGAAACAGGCTCTCTGCTCTGACGCTCTGAGCTGTCCGTACAGAGTCTGATGAGGGGCTTAAACTACCGAACTGTCTGTCAGATCATGACCTGAGCCGAAGTTGGATGTTTAATCAACTGAGCCACCTGGTGTCCCAGTCAAAAATGAGTCTTAAGGAAATACAGATTTTTCAAGAAAAGTTAAAAATGTTGAAAAAGATTAAAGCAATTGTAGAACAATTTGAATAGACCAGTTGCCATAACTATTAATTTAATGTGATTCCATAAGAATCTCCAGAATATTTTTTAAGAGTGCAGAGAGTATGAACAACTGACTTTAAAGCATATTAGGATGAGTGATTTGGGGGTGTAATAATCACAAGGGCATTTACCCAATAAGTTATTAAAATGTATTCTAAGACTGCTGTAATGAAAAGAACACAATAAAATTTAAAATACAACTAAAAGGTAATTGGGAATTTCGCTGTGCTTATGCAGATGAGGGAAAGTGGGGATTAAGTAAATGGTGTTGTGATAGCCAAGATCATTTGTGGAAAATCACTTGTTGTGATCAGCTAAATAATGATATAAATAATAATAGGACTATAGAAATGGAGAAAGAAGCCAGTGTGTTGCATAAAGAAATTGAATAATAAACAAACATTTAAAAAACTGGGAAAGGTATTATAGGTATGATGGATAATTGGTTTATTGCTTCAAAATAAAGCTTTTCTACACATTTCATCTTTTTGATAAAAGCTACAAACCTGGTAAAAGAAAATGGTAAAGAAAAAGTGAAATTTGAATTTCACATATGAAATAATATTTACCTTCCCAAATAAAGCAAAGTATGAAGTAATAGAAGGGCTCCAAAGGAGTCTCCTAACAGATGTGGCTCAGCGTTTGTTTTTTGTTTTTAGTTTATTTATTTATTTTTGAGAGGAGAGAGTGAGAGTGGTAGAGGGGCAGGCTCGTTTCCATGTTATTTTGACCATTATATCTCCTCCTCCATTTTTCCATTATATCTCCTCCTCCTTGGTCTCCTCCTCCTCCTCCTCCTCCTCGGTCTCCCCCCCCCCCCCCCACCCCCCCCCCCTCTTCCTCCTTCCTCCTTTGCGCCCGGCCATGGGGGGGGGGGGGGCGGCGTGTAGAGAGAGAGGGGGACAGGGGATGAGAAACAGGCTCCATGCTGACAGCAGATAGCCCAGTGTGGGGCTCCAACTCAGAGACTGTGAGATTCTGACCTGAGCTGAAATCATGAGTTGATTGAGTGGATATAAACGTGGTAAAATTTAATTATTTTGTAGTTTAGTAAATGTGGCCATTTTCATTTAGAGGTAGTCTAGATAAACATAAGTGATGAACATTTCCTTTTGGTTTTTAGCCATATTTATATCCTGCCTGAAATCATGAGTGACCCCAGGTCCAGTCTTCTTTATCCTTCCACACTGGGTCACACAGGAACTGCTTTGTCTCCAGCTTTAGAACCAGTACTGGCTTGTGTCTCAAGCACCCGAGTAACAGGAAATCCAAACTTGGCTTGTTGTCAGGATCTCTTATTTTAAGTTACTCACATAGGCAATGCATTCTGGTTATATGACCAGCCTTTAAGGGCTTCACTGAAACCAAGTGCAAATCATAACTTCATTTGTTATTACTAAACAGTGCTGACAGACTAATACATTTTGCTCCAAAACAACCCACTGACTTACTGTTACAGAGTATTGTTTATTTTTCTTTAGTGCATATATTTCATGATGTAGGCAAGAGTCTGGAGATAACCAAGTGGGCATTCCAGACTAGCTGAGATTAATCCATGCTGCTCAGTGGAGAAGACATAATATTTATATAGTTGTATATTTATTATGCATAACGTGTCTATTTCTGTATCTGTCCATTAATGGATGAATGGTTAGAGAGCATGTGTATATATACACAATGGTATGTTATTAGATCATAAAAAAGAAGAAAATCTTGGCATTTGCTACAACATGGATAGACCTAAAAGTTACATGTTTAGTGAAATAAGTCAGAGAAATGTAAGTGCTATATGACCTTACTTATATGTGGAATTTAAAAAATAAATACATCAATAAATACATAATAAACTAATAGATATAGAAAACAACTGGTGGTTGTCAGAGGCATTGGATGTGGAATGGGCAAAATGGGTGAAGAAGGTCAAAACGTTCAAATCTTCAGTTATAAAAGAAGTAAGTCATGGGGATGTAGCATACAGTATGGTGACTGTGGTTAATAATACTATATATTCCATATATAAAAGTTGATCTTGAACCTCATCACAAGAAAAAAAATTGTAATTATGTATGGTGACAGATGTTAAATAGAGGTATTGTGGTGATCACTTTGCATTATATACACACATTGAATCGTTATATTGAATACCTGAAAGTAATATAATTATATTTTAGTTATACTGCAGTTTGAGAAAAGTAAAAAAGTAGAGTATCCTTGAGGGAAACTGACTTATGAAATGTTTGTGTACATTTTTTTTAAGTTATGAGTAATGATAAAGAATGTAGTATTTGCTAGTGGCATTGGTGCCATTACCTTGATTTGTGCTAACAGGAAAGTAGTTTTATACTGACTATTGCTTTTGCCTCACAAGTCATATATAAACACAGTGAAGACAGCATATGATGTCTTCCTTTATTTGAGTAGAGATTTGACTTCACAGATACCTTAGAGGGTCTCAGAGACCCACCAAAGCCTAAAGACCACAAATGGGGACCACACTTTGAGAACCATTGTTCTAAATTATGCAGGTTTTCTCCCTTCAAGCCATTCTTCAAATCTATATGAAGGAGTGTGTGTGTGTTTAACTGATAATTGTTTTATTATTTTGCATTTGGCTCTTGATCTTATAAAGATTATTTACTGTATAAATAATAATTAGGTTTTCATTCTGCATTGTTTCATTTACAAAATTAGATTCCAGGGAGGGTATTTATATAATGAAAATTTGGCAAATTTCAAGTAAGCAAATTAATACAGAACACTTTCAACTTCATTTAGAATAGGGTTCTCTTGGTGGAATCGAGAAGGAAATTTGTTATGGTAACAATTATTTCTTTCATTTTACCATTTTCATTTAGAGGTAGTCTAGATAAACATAAGTGATGAACATTTCCTTTTGATTTTTAGCCATATTTATATCCTGCGTATAGGTAGAGAGCTTATCCTGAACATGTTTTGAAGATTTGCCTTGTAGATGATCTACAACCATTTCATATTCTCAAACATCTATTTCCTCACAATTAGCATATTTCTGTTCATTTATATTGATGTTATTTATAAATTTAATAATTTGTGTATGAAAATGAGCTAAGTGATGTATTTTTATCAACAATTATGAAGCAGCCTAATTTTGAATGGGTTAGAAAGTTGCACTGAAAAAATAAATTCAAGAAAAGCTAAGAGTAAATATTTGCCAGATAATTGTCAAAAATAAGTTGCTGTAAAAACTAAAAAGCAGACTGTTTTTGTCTGCTGCTTTGTTTTATTTGTTATATTCTTGATTTCTGTTATTGTAATCATTCCCATGTTTCAGATTAAAATCTTTTTTCTGTGTTTTCATTGAGCAGATCACTTTTTATTTTTTATTTATTTAAAAAAAATTTTAATACTTATTTTTGAGAGAGAGAGGGAGGGTGCAGGGGGTGCAGGGGCAGAGAGAGAGAGAGAGAGAGAGAGAGAGATGGAGGGAGGGAGAGGGAGGGAGAGAGAGGGAGGGAGGGAGACAGAGGATCTGAAGCAGGTTCCCTGCTGACAGCAGAGCCCAATGTGGGGTTCAAACTTGTGAACTGTTAGATTATGACCGGAGCCTAAGACAGATGCTTAACCGACTGAGCCAGAGCAGATCACTTTTTTAAAAAATCTAAGTTCTTCCCCTCAGAATTAATAAAAATTATGTTGGCATATAAAAAGGAATATATTTCATGAATGTGTAAATTAGAGGCATAATTACAATAAAAGAAACTCTGTGATTGAGCTGTTATGTTAATTACTAGAACATTAATAGTACCATTCAAGTCACCCATGTGCTTCTAACAAATTCCATCACTCTGCCTCATGTCCAGAGCTAACCACTTTTCTTTTTTTTATTAAAAAAATTTTTTTAGGGGCACCTGGGTGGCGCAGTCGGTTGAGCGTCCGACTTCAGCCAGGTCACGATCTCGCGGTCCGGGAGTTCGAGCCCCACGTCAGGCTCTGGGCTGACGGCTCAGAGCCTGGAGCCTGTTTCCGATTCTGTGTCTCCCTCTCTCTCTGCCCCTCCCCTGTTCATGCTCTGTCTCTCTCTGTCCCAAAAATAAATAAACGTTGAAAAAAAATTTTTTCTTTTAAATAAAAAAAAATAAAAAAATTTTTTTAATGTTTATTTATTTTTGAGAGAGAGGCAGAGCATGAATGGGGGAGGGGCAGAGAGAGAGGGAGAGACAGAATCTGAAACAGGCTCCAGGCTCTGAGCTGTCAGCACAGAGCCCGACATTGAGGCTCAAACTCATGAACTGTGAGACATGACCCAGTTGAGCCACCCAGGCGCCTCTAACCACTTTTCTGATATTTGTGTTTGTCTGTGTTGACTTTTTCAAATTGTTTTACCATAAATATATATATCTCTATATTACTTGGTTTGACCATATATGAACTTTATAAAAATGATATATAGTTTTTTGAGATTTGTTTTTGCTAAGATTAGTTCCTGATGCCTATGGGTGCAGTTGATTTATCATCACTAATATATAATATTCTATTTTGTTAATGTACTACAACTTATCAATTGTGCAGTTAACATACATTTGATATATTTGTAGGGTTTTTCTTTTTGCTATTAAGGTATCTTTATACATGTCTCCTGATTCAAGGTGCAAGATTTTCCCTAGATTTTGTACCTAGGATAGTTAGTGAGAGTGTCCAGGTACACACATCAGTGGCTTTCGTATTTTGAGATAATGTCACATTGTTTTCCATAGTCTTTTTATCAATTTAAAATTCCTACTGCAGAAGTATATGAGTTCCGTTTTCTTCACATCCTTGTTAGTAATTGATCTATTGAACCCCTAAATGGTTGCCAATTTAGTGGGTAAGAAATAGAAGTTAGTTGTGATTTTAACTTGCATTTTTCTGACTCTGTCCTTTATATGAAATAGTATTTCATGTCTTTTCCCATTCTTTTTGATATCAGTCTTCTGTTTATTTACTGGTGTACACACACCTATTTATTAATTCAAAGTAGTAATAAATTGTCCCTAATATATTGCCACAATGTTTGGGAATATCATCTTACAGTTTGTACCTTCTTGTCTCTAATGATGGATGTAGATCAGCAGAAGAGCTTAATTTGTATCATTGAATTTGTAACTTTTAGTTAGTGCTTTTTGTGTTTCGTTTAAGAAATTCTGCCCTATTGAGATTATAAACATATTCAGTGATACAGCACATGGCCAGTTTTGGTAAATGTTCCATGTATGCTTAAGAAGAGTGTATGCTCCTAATTTGATAAGTGTTCTATATATATTAAGTTAAGCTTTGAAATTAGGTCATGTCTATTTCTCTGTTGAATTGATGAGATTAATCTGCTGTGTTGGTGGGTTTGTCAATTTTTCTAGGAATTTTTGCTTTATGTATTTTTGAGACTGTACTATTGTGTGTGTACTGGGTATACAATTATTGAGTTGAAAGTTTTGCATTATTCAGTGGCCGTTTCTATTCCCATTAATGATTTTCATCTTGAGTCTGTTTTTTTCTCCTTTGATAAAATTTGCCTGGTGTATTATTTTTCATGTTATTCCAAATTTTCACTGTATTTATGTTTTTGGTGTTTCTTTGGCAAATAGCATAGTTATATTCTAACAGTCCTTTCTGCCACTAACTAGTGAGTATTTTAATTTATATTTATTACAACTACTGATATAATTTCACTTTTTAAAAAATGTTTATTCAGTTTTGAGAGAGGGAGAAAGAGAAAGAGAGACAGAATGTGAACAGGGGAGGGCAGAGAGAGAGGGAGACAAAGAACTTGAAACAGACCCCAGGCTCTGAGCTGTCAGCACAGAGGCTCATATGGAGCTTAAAGCCACAAACCATAAGATCATCACCTGAGCTAAAGTCAGACACTCAATAGACTGAGCCACCCAGGCGCCCCTCACCTTTTTACTTTTTAATGCTTGCTATTTGTCTCACTTTCTGTGTTTTTCTTTTCTATTTTGACCTCCTTCTTCCACCACTGTACTGTATTAAACATTACCTATTCTCTTATTATGCTTTTAGTAGTTATCCTTTTATCCTTGAAATTGATCCAAACTAATACTGTTTCTAAAACAAGAGTCTAAATTTAATCTTACTATTTTTAAAAATTTTAATTCCAGCATAGTTAACATACAATGTTATATTAGTTTCAGGTGTACAATATAGTAATTCAACAATTCTATACATTACTCAGTGCTCAATGTGGTAAGTGTAGTCTTTTTTTAAAGTTTATTTTTTTTTTTTTGAGAGAGAGAGAGGGAGAGATAGAGATACGGTGTGCAAGTGGGGGAGGGGCAGAGAGAGAGGGAGACTGAGGATCTGAAGCAGGCAGAGATCTGAAAACAGTACAGAGCCTGATGTGGGACATGAATTCACACACCATGAGATCATAACCTGAGCTGAAGTTGGACACTTAACCAGCTTAACCCAGGTGCCCCTCATTGTGATAAGTGTAGTCTTAATCTACCCTTCACCTATTTTATGTATCTTCCCACCTGCCTCCTCTCTGGTAGCCATTGGTTCCCTACAGTTAAGAGTCTGTCTTTCAGTTTGTGCCTTTTTTCTTTGTTCATTTGTTTTGTTTCCTAAATTCAACATGTGAATGAAATCATATTTGTCTTTCTTTGACTTATTTTAGTCAGCATTATACTCTCCAGATCCATCCATGTTGTTGAAAGCGGCAAGATTTCGTTCTTTCTCATGGCTGAATAATACTCTGGGGTGTGTGTGTGTGTGTGTGTGTGTGTGTGTGTGTGTGTGTGTGTATGTGTACATACCACATCTTCTTTATTCATTTATTGATGGACATTTGGGCTGCTTCCATAATTTGGCTGTTGTAAATAATACTGCAGTAAACATAGGGTGCATGTATCTTTTTGAATTAGTGTTTTCATATTCTTTGGGTAAATACTCAGTAGTGGGATTACTGGATCATATGGTAGTTCTATTTTTAATTTTCTCAGGAACCTCCATTCCGTTTTCACAATGGCTGCACCAGTTTGCATTCTCAACAGCAGTGCAAGAGGGTTCCTTTTTCTCTACATCCTTGTCAACACTTGTTGTTACTTGTGTTTTTGATTTTAGCCACTCTGACAGTGGACATCTCATTGTGGTTTTGATTTGTATTTCCCTGATAATCAGTAATGTTGAACATTCTTTTCATTAAACTTCATATCTTAATTACCTTCCTGAACAACATTAAGTGCTCCAGAATTGAAACTTTCTTCACTCTTCTGATTTATATGCTATTTTTTAGTGTATTTATTCTGTCTTATTAAACCCTGTGATTTTGGTATTAAAATTAATGTTATAAACAAAATTTAAGATCACTTATTTGGGTACAAATTTTCTTGCTCCTTTTCATTTTATTTCTCAGGCCTTCCAGTTTATGTTACTGAATTTTTTAAAAAATTTTTAAAAAATGTTTTTACTTATTTTTGAGACAGAGAGAGACAGAGCATGAGCAGGGGAGGGGCAGAGAGAGAGGGAGACACAGAATCTGAAGCAGGGTCCAGGCTCTGAGCTGTCAGCACAGAGCCTGATGCGGGGCTCGAACTCACAGACCATGAGATTATGACCTCAGCTGAAGTTGGACGCTTAACCGACTGAGCCACCCAGGCGCCCCTATGTTACTGCATTTTTTAAGTACCCAACTTCACTTTTCTTCATTTTTTAAAGAAACGACTTACAAGCAGTAGTTTTTGTTTTCATACACATGAAAAAATACTTTGCTCATTTTGTTGCAGGATACTTTTATCAGGATCCAAATTTTAGATTGGAGTTCTTATTTTTTCATCTTTTTAAGGATAACCAAAGTTCACTCCTCTAGCTTCTTTTATTGCTGTTAAGTAGTATTTTCCCTGTTATTTTTTCGTCTTGTCACATGAGTTATCTTTTCTGTTTGATTTTAAAGTCATTTTGATTTTTGGACAAAAACACAGTTTTGCCTTACTGTGTCTAATTATGGATTTATTTTAAATTATCCTACTTGATAGGAATAATTTCTTTGTATTCATGTCTGTTTTCAGTTTTGGAAAATTGTCAACATGCGTTCTTCGAATATTTCTTCTTCAGTCTGTTACAGTTTCCTGGGTCTCTGAAGTGCTCAGTTTCAACCTTCCTCTGAAATTTTCTGTCTTCTTATCTTTTATCCTTAATTCTGGTTAATTCCTTTAGGTTTATCTTCCAGTTCTCAATTCTCTTTTCAGTCTTTAAATCTCAGTTTTAGTGTTTTTATCTTTTGTGGGAAATTGTCTCCAAGTAAGTGTTGTCCTTTTCGTTTTTCCCCTCCTCTGCACCATTATATGTTGGTTAACATCACCTCTCTGAGTTCAGCTTCCTGTTTGGTTGTCTATCTGTTATGTCTTCAGAAATTGTCTAAACTTTCTCGCGATGAAAGCACCACTTTAAAATATGATTTTTACCTACCATCTAGTTTTAGCAGGCGTTCACTTTAGGGCGTTGTGTTCATGGTAGTACCTTATTACTTCTTGTTACATTGCAGTTGTTGTTGGACTTATGTCATCTCATACTCTTGT
The DNA here is from genome assembly GCF_014898765.1 of Herpailurus yagouaroundi. Lineage (NCBI taxonomy): Eukaryota > Metazoa > Chordata > Mammalia > Carnivora > Felidae > Herpailurus > Herpailurus yagouaroundi. The sequence goes on from NW_024412426.1 coordinate 17,187,442, forward strand.
TATGTGTCTCCTCTGTTTATGTGCCTCAAGCATAATAGATAATAACCATTTGTGGAAAGAATTGTCTTATCCTTTCATTTAACATGGTGTAGGCAGTATTATATATTTAGGGTTATAGATTTTTGTTTTTTATAGATTTATATGCCAATGTATTTCACATTTGCTCTCTTTATATGGCTGGATCTTCTAATGTATGTGTCAGACTTGTACATACATATTACATATTACTGCTCCTTAATTTAATAATCAGCATTAACTTAAATATATATTCTGACAATTAAGGACTGTCTCTATTATTCGAAGAGTACAGGGCTGCAATATAGGGATGATGGGAAAGTAATTAATTTTCTTTTGAACATTATTTTCTAACAATTTCTGCATATTAAAATTCTCAAGATTCTAAAATTTAGCATGGCAGTTATAATGGATTCTATCTTCATTTAACTTGGAGAGTTGAAATATACTTATTTCATTCTTGTAAAATTGGCCTTTAGAGCCTATTCGCATTTTGTCTGGACTGTAGGAGTTTTATAGCAAACTGTATTCTACAGACCTGGGACCTAGCATGGCTGAGATCCCCCCACTTGCCCCCTTCTACTCCTTCCCCATACAGCCGCATCCTTAAGCCTTTGGTGATCCCCAGAACTCCCTCCCCTCCAGTCTTTGGTCTGTCCAGTCCCTATCCCCACACGTGCACCTCCATGTTCCCTGAGGTATGTGGATAGATTCCCCTTCCCTTATGTAGTACAAGTGTTCCCCAGGAGGCCTGGGCTGAGAGGTAGGACCTGACCCCCCCCCCCCCAAATTCCTCCCCCTGGCTCCAGAAACTCTCGGCCTATTTGAATTTTAAAATAAAAATGGAAAAATATGTTCTAAGAACTATGAGTATTTACCATTTGTAGTTATTTTAATGTGTTAAAATTTTGAATATGCAATCATTTAGATATTTTGTGCAGAAAAAGACCATCATTTGTTGTAAGTTACAAGTATCTTTTCTTGTTACTACTTTAGACAAAGAAACAGCCTTGGTATAACAGCACGTTAGCATCAAGAAGAAAACGGCTTACTGCTCATTTTGAAGACTTGGAACAATGTTACTTTTCTACAAGGATGTCTCGTATTTCAGGTACATATTTCCGGACTTTTTAAAATATATCAAATTCTTCTTTCAGATCCATTTCTAGCTTCTTATGATGGATTTATGTAAAGTCCTATTTATAAAGTGCAAGTGTATTTTCAACATAGTCTCCCAGTGTGTTGTGGAGGTTCCTAGAGATCTTAAAGAGCATTGCTTTCCCATAGCTATTTTTGTTCTTTTTTTTCTATTTGGGAATTTTTTTTTTTCCTACCAGATTTTTTTTTTTTTTTTAAAGAGCATGAGTGGCAGAGGGGCAGAAGGAGAGGGAGAAAGAGAGTCTTAAGCAGGCTTCATGCTCAGCACTGAGCCTGACACAGGACTTGATCCCACAACCCTGGGATCATGACCTGAGCCAAAATCAAGAGTGGGATGCTCAACTGACTGGGCCACACCGGTGCGCCCCTATTTGGGAGTTTTTAATCTTTATATAATGAATTATATAAAGTTAAGAAAAAAATCAGCCATGAATATGTGGCTAGGAAAAATAGGTTCCTTTTAGTTGCCTCCTATTATTAAACATTTATTAAGTTCTAAGCACTGTCCTTTGTGCTAAGAATAAAAAGATGAAAGAACTGATTTCTACTGTCAGGGCGTATTGTAAATTAAGGGGGGAAAGCAACAGGTAAATAATTCTATGTGATATTATATGTTCTATAAGTTTATTAGGGGAATAGAGAAGAATTTCCACCATATAGCTGGGAGTGAAAAATATAGGCCACGCTGAAAATGGGGAAGTGGAAGTGAATGGTCACTGTAGGGATTTTGGAGGAGTTGTATTTAGTCAAAGCTAGAATTCATTAAATAAGGTAATTAGAAACATGTTCAAAGGAAGTAACTCATGCAAAGTCATGGACATAGGACAAGTCATGGACAAATATACCATAAGATATTTTCATTGCTTTAAAAAAGGTAATATAGTTCTGCCTTTTGAGCTGTAACCTTTCTCAGTGTCCTTGCTCACCACCAGTGATGTAGGGACATTAATAGCAAGACATTGTTTTTCTTTCTTTTTTAGATTTATAGATTGATATACCTATAAAATGTAAAATACAATGCTTGGTATAAGTTAGGTGCTCAGGTAACTGGTGTCATTAGTAATACATCTGCTGAAAATTAGGACCACTAAGGAAAAAAATGTGTGGTATTTAATTAGTTAAAATTTTGGCCTTGGTTTTCTCTTGAATAGGCATATTTGCATTAAAATCTACATATTGTTTAGAACCTTTAGACACATTTGCCTTAGGATTGGTGATGGAGGGAAAAGAAGATTTACATAGCATATTTCATATGAAGTCTACAGGGGAGCCAAGTTCTATTTATAAGTGTGTGTGAAATTAATGATCAACAGTTTTTATAAGATGGAAAACTTTTATTGTATTGCCTGGGAATTGAGCTCCTTATTGAGCCTCTGTAATAGTCTATAAACTGTAATAGGAAGCTGTTATATTGAAAATGGTCTGAGGGGCGCCTGGGTGACTCAGTCGGTTAAGTGTTTGACTTCAGCTCAGGTCATGATCTCACGGTTTGTGAGTTCAAGCCCCACGTTGGGCTCTGTGCTGACAGCTCGGAGCCTGAAGGCTGCTTCAGATTCTGTGTCTCCCTCTCTCTCTGCCCCTCCCCTGCTCATGCGCATGCTCATGCCCTGTCTCTGTCTCTCAAAAATAAGCATTAAAAAAAAAAAATTAAAAGAAAAAAATGAAAATGGTCTGAGGCCTACATTCTGATTGGTAGAGGGTTCATATTAACCCTTTTAGGTGTTATTTTTTGTTATGATGTTGAAATACAGTGACCGCAAATGGTAGACATTTAAAAGAAAAAAGATGTGGGAAAGAGAGATTGGGAAGCTCTTAATGGGGAAGTTATTAATAATTTTTAAGTAACTAGCATCATAGGTGTGCTATGGCATAATAAAGGTATAGTCACAGACATATTTATTTGGAGGATGTAAATTTACCAGAAGGCAGAATAAATTAAAACCAGGAGGAAGATTATATTTTCATTTTTGTGGGCATGGCTATATTATACTTAAAACATGATTTTAGGAGTCTCAAGTTTATCTTACCAAATTTTCACAATGAGTACACTTAACATATTGCTGAACATGAAGTTCCTTCTAGTGCCCTTGACTGTGAAGAATAAATTTTAACTTCTACCTTAGGAGTACTTGGTGTTTGGTGGTCCTTTTGTATATTTTCAAATGAGAATCCACTGCTCTTTCTTTTAATTTTCAACTCTGAAAATGAGAGATGAAGATTGGGAGATTAATGCCTTGGACTCTTAGTTGTAATTGAATGACAAGGTAAATTATAAAGTATTAGAAAAGAGAAAAGAGGTGCTGCACACACTTTCACAAACTAAATCTATAATTAGAAGAGCAAAGGTAATATGTTAGTAAATATGTACAATAATTGATCATAAACCTACCAAGCAAACAAAATCCTACCATTTTGTAACCAGATAAAGTGAAATCCAATCTCTGTACTTTCAGATACTAAAATAACAATTTTTAGTGTTTTCTTTATCACTTCTGTTGGATGTCAGTGTTAATGAATAGGTATGATGGACAGAGAAGATCAGCCACCTGGGAAAGGATTATGACCTTCAACAGAATATACATTCTTGAATGCTTGTGAATTTTACGTACTTAGCGATTGGTGTCAAAATATGAAAGAATATTTTTACATTAAAGCAATATTTAAACAAATATCTAAGGTGTTTTTCCAGTAAGTATTTATTACATTGAATACTCAATTATATGTAAAAAGAACCAATTAGCTATTAAATTCAAACCACTTTGTAGAACAGTTGATTTGTTTTATTGCAGTACCCCATGTTTTATTTGTAATTCACTGAATTTACAGAGAATAATTTTTGTGGATCAGGAGCATTATTTTAGTAACATGATACTGCATGCTCATTGGGTTTGTTTCTTTTGCTGTTTTTAGAACAGAAACACTACAAAATTGGAACTTTTGGACATAGGTTGTTAGATGGATTTGCTGTGTTAGTGTTTGAATCTTTAAAATGTAAAATATCAAGGACAGAAGCTTAATATCAGAGACAAGGAATTGTTTTTCGTTGTAGTAAGTGTTAGATAAATGTCTTCGTTGTCTCCAGTTATCTTCAAGATAACCTAGTATCTCCAGATGAACTAAATCAGTTCTGTACTGTCTGTCCTATAGTATGGTGACTCTTTAGACTTAATGATTCTTCTGTCTTAATTTCATTATGCCTACTGTTATTTTCAGGGACATTTAAGAAGGGGAAATCATGAAAGTTTACCTTGAAAAAGTTGTGTGTATGTTTATGTATATGAGCTAAGAACGAGAAGAAGGTATGAACACATAGTGTGGCAATCTTATTTCAGATTTCAGTTAGGAAGCTAACTCAAGTAATTGGTGTTTTACTCTTCTTCCTTTGGAAAAGAAAATACAAGTCCAAACGTAAAACGGTTTTGAAAAATACTGATTTTTGGGGTGCCTGGGTGGCTCAGTTGGTTCAGCATCTGACTGTGGCTTAGAGGGTCATGATCTCCTGGTTTGTGGGTTTGAGCCCCACATTGGTCCCTGCACTGACAGTGCAGAGCCTGCTTTGGATTTTCTCTCCCCCTCTCTCTGCCCCTCGTACTCTTGCTCATTCTCTCTCAAAAATAAATAAATAAATTTAACAAAAATAAAGAAAAATGATTTTTTTTTTTAAATTCATGATTTCACTGTAGGCTTGTTTCTAGATTGGAGAATAGATATCTGTATTCTCAGTCTTTCATGAGATGATATTGTGATTTAAATTCTAGGTAATTTAATTATGAATAGTTTATTGAAATGGACTTTACTCAAAGTATTTATATAGTTTTCTATTGGATGGAATTAATGTTTTCTGTATTCTACCAAGATATTTGAGGATATTTTTTTGAGAATAATTCTATTTTTGAGAATAATTGATACATTGAAGTTTCTACTCTCTTTTCATAATTGGATTTGAGACACTTTGAAGAATGATGTGAACGAGTATCTCTCTTTTTACTTAAAAAACAATTACTTTCTTAATCTAAATTATGTTATAAATTGTGTTTTGACAGTTAGTGAATGTGGGCATGCAGATGTATCCTTGTAAACATGTTCCTTCAAAATTACAAATAGACGGTCCAGTGTAGGTGCTCCTCTCCCCACCCTCACTTTCTCCATTGATAAGGGATTTTCGTTTTAATAAAAGATTAAACTTTTCTTGATCAGAGGTACTTTTTTGTTTTTGATTTTCTAAGAAATTTTTGCTTAAAAAATAGAGAATTTACAGTATGCTTTTATTGGTGTGGAAAGAGACATTGTCTTTCAAAGAACCACTAAGTAATTTTTATTAAAGCTGAAAGATCAGCGAAATGATTTGTGCATACTAGTATTCTCTAGTTACTTCAGAATCATATTCAGAATATAATTTCTAATGTGTCTGTACTGCTCTTTGACTTCCATTGCACTTCAATTAACTTATTTTGTTTTCTTCATATAGATGATAGTCGAACTGCAAGCCAGTTGGATGAATTTCAGGAATGCTTGTCTAAGTTTACCCGATATAATTCAGTACGACCTTTGGCTACGTTGTCCTATGCTAGTGATCTCTATAATGGTTCCAGCATAGTCTCTAGGTAAGTATTGGGCAGCACTCTTTACTATTTCTTTTACAGAAGTTTCTCAAATTTAATTTGACAAGCAGTTACAGTGTTCTAGTTAAGAGCCAGTATTCTGAGGTCAGGTTCCCTGCCAGTTTTTAGTTCTGTGTTCTTGGGCAAGTTTCTGAATCTCTTTAGTCCTCAATGTCTTCCTCTTTAAAATGGAATGATTAATAGTATTCACCTATTAGGGTTGCAGTTTGTGTTCTTATAATGTCTTTGGTTTTGGTGACAGATATGCTGTCTCATAAGGGCTTCCTTATCTTCATGTTTCTAGAAGAATTGATAGTATTTCTTCTTATGTATTTGTAGAATTCTCCATCAAGCCATCTTGGCCTTAAGTTTTTTTTGCGGAAAGAGTTTTAAATATAAATTCAATTTTTAAAAGAGATGTAGGGCTAATCAGGTTATTGATTTTTTTTTTTCATGATCAAGCATTATTTTTAGTTTGTGTCTTTAAAAGAATTTGTCCATTTTTATCTAGGTTGTTGAATTTATTGGCATTCACATGTTCATAATATTCCTTTATTATCTTTTTACTGTCTTTAGATACTCTGATGATGTTCCTTTTCTTATTCCTGATATTGGAGTGTTGTTTCCCTTTATATGTTTCGTTAATAGTCTGGTTTAGAAATGTATCAATTTTATTTGTCTTCTCAAATAGCCAGCTCTTGGTTTATTGATATTCTGTATTTTTCTGTTTCATTGATTTCTGCTCTTAACTTTATTATTTCTTTTTTTCCCTTTTGTTAAGTTTAATTTGCTTTTATCTTTCTATTTTCTTAAGGTAGAAATTACAGTGATTGAGTTGAAAGTTGCTTCTCTAACAAAACTTGGCGCTTTACATTTCTCTACATGCACTGCCTTAGTTGCATCCTGTGAATTTTGATGTGGTGTCTTTTTTCCAAATTTTATTTTTATTATGGTAAAATATGTGTAACATAAAATATACTGTCTTAACAAGTGTACTGTTCAGTGGTATTAAATAAATACCTTCATAATATTGTGTAAATGTCCCTAATATCCATCTCTTTAACACTTGACATCTTGTAAAACTGAAACTCAGTACTCGTTAAACAGTAACTTTTCATTCCCCTCTGCCCTGAATCATAACAAGCACCCTTTTCCCCTCTGTTATCTGATTACTCTAAGTACCTCCTGTAAGTGGAATCATGCAGTATTCAGGGAAAGAGAGAGAGAGAGAGAGAGAGAGAATCCCAAGCAGGCTCTGTG
>NW_024412426.1:17194575-17226640 GCF_014898765.1 Herpailurus yagouaroundi
AGAGAGAGAGAGAGAGAGAGAGAGAGAGAGAGAATCCCAAGCAGGCTTCATGCTCTGTGCAGAACCCAATACAGGGCTCAATCTCAAGACCCTGGGATCATGACCTGAGCTGAAATCAAGTATTAGAAGCTCAACTGACTGAGTCACCCAGGCACCCTGTGGCTGTACCATTTTACAATATCACCAGCAGTGCAAAAGGTTTCCAGTTTCTCTGCATTCTTGCTAGCACTTGTTATTTTCTCTTTTTTTGGTAGTCACCATCCTAAACAGATGTGAGGTGGTATCCTTAGATTTGCTTTGCATTTCCCTGGTGATTAGTGATGTTGAGCATTGTTTTATGTGCTTATCGGCCATTTGTTTATATTCTTAGAGAAATTTCTATTTAAGTCCTCTGCCCAGTTTTGAACTTGGTTTTTGCTATGTTCAGTAGTTCTCTATAAATTCTGGATATTAATCTCTTATCAAATTTGTACATATTTTCTCTCATTCTGTGCATTGTGTTTTTACTTTGTTGAGACTGTGTATTGATGCGTAAAATTTAAAAATTTTCATAAAGTCTAATTTGTGTGTTTTTCTTTTGTTGCCTGTGCTTTTGGTGTCATATCCCAGGGATTGCTGTCAAATCCAAAGTCATGAAGAGAGTTATAGTTTCGTACTTTATATTTAAAGTTTTGACCCATTGTGAGTTAATTTTTCTATATGGTTTTAGGTAAGGGTCTACCTTCATTCTTTTGTTATGTGGATATGCAGTTTTCTGAACATCATTTGTTGAAAAACTCCTTGAAAAACTCAGTGATATTGCCACTGTTGTCAAAGATCATTTGACTTTGTATGGAAGGTTTCTCATCTATTACATTGGCCTACATTATCTGTTTTATGCCACTACCATACTGTTTTGATCATCATAGCGATGTAGTAAGTTTTGAAATCAGGAAGTGTGAGTCCTCTAGCTCTGTTCATTTGCAAGATTGTTTTTTCTATTTCTGCGGAAAATGCCATTGGGATTTTGACAGGGATTGCAATGAATCTCTAGATTGCTTTGGGTAATATTGACATCTTAACAATATTCAGTCTTCTGATCCATGGACATGGGATATGTTTCCATTTATTTGTGTCCTTCTTTAATTTTTTTCAGCAAGTTTTTGTTTTCATTGTACAAATCTTTTACTTCCTTGGTTAATTCTTAAATATTTTTTTTTTGGTGTTGCTGTAAGTTTTCATAATTTACGATTGTTCATTGTTATTGCATTGAAGTTATGATATATTTTCATTTCCATTCAGTTCAAGAAACTTGTAAATTTCAACTTTGATTTTTTTTTGACCCAAGGATTATTGAGGCATATTTTAGTAGTTCTCAGATGTTGTGATTTTCTAGTTACCTTTCTTTTTATAGTCTTTTTATATCTTCATCATCTTTATGACCATTCTTTAAAAATTTTTTTAATTAATTAATTTTTAAATTCACATCCAAGTTAGCATATAGTGCAACAATGATTTCAGGAGTAGATTCCTTAATGCCCCTTACCCATTTAGCCCATCTGCCCTGCCACAACCCCTCCAGCAGCCCTCTGTTTGTTTTCTGTATTTAAGAGTGTATTAGGTTTTGTCCTCCTCCCTGTTTTTATATTACTTTTGCTTCTCTTCCCTTATCTTCATCTGTGTTCTGTCTTAACTTCCTCATATGAGTGAAGTCATATGATACTTGTCTTTCTCTAATTTCGCTAACACAGTATCCTCCAGTTCCATCCACGTAGTTGGAAATGGCAAGATTTCATTCTTTTTGATTGCCGAGTAATACTCCATTTTATATATACACCAGATCTTTTTAAAAAAATTAGTATCATATTTTATTATTATTTTTTAAAATGTAATGTATTGTCAAGTTGGCCGACATACAGTGTATACAGTGTGCTCTTGGTTTTGGGTGTGGATTCCCGTGATTCATCGCTTACATATAACACCCAGTGCTCATCCCAACAAGTGCCCTCTTCAATGTCCATCACCTGTTTCCCTCTCTTCCCCTCTCCCCCCGCCATGAACCCTCAGTTTGTTCTCTGTATTTAAGAGTTTCTTATGGTTTGCCTCCCTCCCTCTCTGTTTGTAACTATTTTTTTCCCCTTCCCTTTCTCCATGATCTTCTGTTAAGTCTCAAGTTCCACATATGAGTGAAAACATAGGATATCTGTCTATCTCTAATTAGCTTATTTCACTTAGCATAATACCCTCCAGTTCCATCCACGTTGCTGCAAATGGCATGATTTCATTCTTTCTCATTGCCAAGTAGTATTCCATTGTTTATATAAACCACATCTTCTTTATCCATTCATTAATTGATGGGCATTAAGGCTCTTTCCATAATTTGGCTATTGTTGAAAGCATTGCTGTAAACATTGTGGTACATGTGCCCCTATAAATCAGCCCTCCTGTATCCTTTGGATAAATTCCTACTCGTGCTATTGCTGGGTCATAGGGTAGTTCTATTTTTAAAATTTGAGGAACCTTCACACTTTTCCAGAGCGGCTGCACCAGTTTATGTTCCCACCAACAGTGCAAGAGGGTTCCTGTTTCTCCACATCCTTGCGAGCATCTGTTATTTCCTGAGTTGTTAATTTGAGCCACTCTGACTGTTGTGAGATGGTATCTCAGTGTGGTTTTGATTTTATATACCACATCTTCTTTATCCATTCATTCATCGATGGACATTTGGGCTTTTTCCATACTTTGGCTATTGTCGATAGTGCTGCTATAGACATTGAGGTGCATGTGCCCCTTTGAAACAGCACACCTGTATCCCTTGGGTAAATACCTAGTAGTGCAATTGCTGGGTCATGGGGTAGTTCTATTTTTAATTTTTTGAGGAACCTCCATACTGTTTTCCAGAATGACTGTACCACTTTGCATTCCCACCAGCAATGCAAAAGAGATCCTCTTTCTCCGCATCCTCGCCAATGTCTGTTATTGCCTGAGTTGTTAATTTTAGCCATTCTGACAGGTGTGAGGTGGTATCTCATTGTGGTTTTGGTTTGTATTTCCCTGATGATGAGTGACGTGGAGCATTTTTTCATGTGTTGGTTGGCCATCTGGATGCCTTGTTTAGAGAAGTGTCTATTCATGTCTTTTGCCTGTTTCTTTACTGGATTACTTGTTTTTTGGGTATTGAGTTTGATAAGTTCTTTATAGATTTTGGATACTAACCCCTTTATGTGATATGTCGTTTGCAACTATCTTCTCCCATTCTGTCGGTTGCCTTTTAGTTACGCTGATTGTTTCCTTCACTGTGCAGAACCTTTTTTTTTTTTTTTTTATATGAGGTCCCAATAGTTCATTTTTGCTTTTGTTTCCCTTGCCTCTGGAGACATGTTGAGTAAGAAGTTGCTTTGGCCGAGGTCAAAGAGGTTTTTGCCTGCCTTCTCCTCTAGGATTTTGATGGCTTCCTGTCTTACATTTAGGTCTTTGATCCATTTTGAGTTTATTTTTGTGTATGATGTAAGAAAGTGGTCCAGCTTCATTTTTCTGCTTTCCAGTTTTCCTAGCACCACTTGCTGAAGAGACTATCTTTATTCCGTTGAATGTTCTTTCCTGCTTTGTCAAAGATTAGTTGACCATAATCTTTGTGGGTCCATTTCTGGGTTCTCTGTTCTCTTCCATTGATCTGATTGTTTTTGTGCCAGTACCATATTGTCTTGATGACTACAGCTTTGTAATACATCTTGAAGTCTGGGATTGTGATGCCTCCAGCTTCAGTTTTCTTTTTCAAAATTGCTTTGGCTATTTGGGGTCTTTTCTGGTTCCATACAAATCTTAGGATTGTTTGTTCTAGCTCTGTGAAGGATGCTGGTGTTGTTTTGGTGCTATTTTGATAGGGATTGCCATTATTCAAGAATTTTTAATAAAAATTTCTAATACACATAAAAGTAGAATGAAGTAATTCCTCGTAATAGCCATCTTCCAGATTAAGCAGTGATCCAGATTTTGCTGTGGTTGCTTCATTTATACTTCATTCTTTGCGTTAGTGTTTGAAACATGTTTCAGATGCTATGTCATTTCACCTTTACATCCTTAAGAATATCTGTGTCCCAGGGTGCCTGGGTGGCTCAGTTGATTAAGTGTCTGACTCTTAGTATCAGCGCAGGTTGTGATCTCAGAGTTCGTGGGATTGAGCCTGTGTTGGGCTCTGCTCTGAGTGTGGTGCCTGTGTGGGGTTCTTGCTCCCCCTCTCTGCTTCTCTCCTGCTCGTGTACACACCACACACACTCTCTCAAAATAAGTAAACCAACGTAAAAAATAAAAAAGACTGTGTCTTAAAATGAACATTATAAACCCACAGGGCTGTATCACATGTAACACAATTACCAGTAGTCCCTTGGTATCATCAAATTGCTTGTTTATGTTCAAATCTCCTAGATAGAATGGAGAAACCTTAAAAAGATGTTTTGATGCAGATCAGAAAGTTGGCAATTTTTACCTTGTCTAATACATTACTATGCATGTTTTTCCATTTGCGTGACTGAGATTTTTATTAATGTATAAGAATATTGATCTTGAAATTTAACCTGTTAGCTGGAGAGACTTGCAGTAAACCCTTTTTTGTATTCTAGCTGTTTAACTCAGTAACTGATAAGATAATCGTACGTTCAATGTTTTTCTATGTGTTGACAATGTGAGGAATGATTTTGAAAGGATTAAAATTTGAAAATGCAGTAGATCGTGGAGCTTATTTAACTAGTTAATTAAATGAGTGATTATAGAACAAAAATTCATTGATCCCTTAATGTGGGCTAGGCTAAGAGTATAACCATGAACAGGCCAGATGTCAATGCTTGGATTTAGGAAAGCTCTCAGCTCATTTCAGTGCCTTTATAGAAGCAATATAAGAAAAGTTTTTGAAACACTACCCTGGAGTAGCAGTGTAACTGTTAACTAGTGTAAGAATGTATAATATATGTGCTTAAAAGCTTCAGAAATGTCGGTTGATGAAATTACAAAAGAAGACTATGGAAGTTTATAATATTGGCCTGGTATGTATACATTTAACTATAATCATGTGGCTCTATTCAACTAAAAATATAATAGAAATATAAAATATAGTGCAAGTATAAAGCAAAATTTAATGTTTTCTTATAATCTCCTTTAGCATTGTAAATTCATCCTGTATTGTGTCTTCTTTTCTGTTAAAAAATGAACAACCGGGTGCCTGGGTGGCCTAGTCAGTCCATTGGGCGTCTCACTTCAGCTCAGGTCATGATCTTTCTCATGGTTCATGGGTTTCAGCTCTGCCTGGAGCTCTGCACTGACAGCTCAGAGCTTGGAGCCTGTTTCAGATTCTCTGTCTCCCCCCTCTCTGTCCCTCCCCCACTCACACTCTCTTTCAAAAATCAATAAATAATCATAAAAAAAAAAAAACCAAAAATCCAAAAGGAAAATAAAAATTTCCTTCTTAACTTTATATTTAAATAGCAGCATTTCTGGAGCACCCTTGCTGGCTCAGTCAGTTAAGCATTCAACTTTGGCTCAGATCATGATCTTGCAGTTTGTGAGTTCGAGCCCCACATCGGGCTCTGTGCTGACAGCTCAGAGCCTGGAGCCTGCTTTGGATTCTGTGTTCCCTCTCTCTCTGCCCCTTCCCTGCTCATGCTTTTTCTCTGTCTCTCAAAAATGAATTAACATTAAAAAAAATTAAAAAAAAACATTTCTAGTTAGAAAATTTAGAATCGGTTATACATTTGTTAGGTATTCAGTAAAGAGAAAGAGCCATTTTTTCATTATTCCTGAAAGCCATTTTAGCTTGATTTTAATTTAATATAATCCTGGGTTTTTTTTTCTTTTTATTGCTATTAAATCTTGATCACACAAAGACATTTATGTCACAGTGCATAAATGTATTCTAAGGCAGAAGTTCCTGAATACTTAAATGAGATTTCAGTTTGGGAATACCACTTATTAAAAGTGACATTAATAACGTTAAAATACTTCAGAGGTTGGCGCCAGATGGCTCAGTCAGTTAAGTGTTTGACTCTTGATTTTGGCTCAGGTCATGATCTTACAGTTTGTGAGATTGAGCCCCACATGGGGCTCTGCACTGATAGCATGGAGCCGGCTTGGGATTCTGTCTCTCCCTCTCTCTGTCCCTCCTCTGCTCATGCTCTCGCTGTCTCTCTCAAAATAAATACATAAATTTATTAAAAAGTTCAGTTAAAAATTTAAAACTACCTTTTGTGGTTTCATCTTAAAAGAACATGCATTCTTTTATTTACACTGAATTAACATTTCTGAAAATTTTCTAATTTTGCAGGTTTATAAGGCAGGATAGATAAAAGACTAGTTGGTAGCAACAAGGAAAGCAGTCTCCAAAGAAACTTTGAAACTTTCACAGCCCTGGTGATTTTTTTTGCTTTTCCTACTTCCTCATATTCATACACATCACTGACAATAAATTCACTTTAATGGCTTTTAATTTCTCTCAAGATAGGAAATTTTGATGAAGAATTTCTTTTGGGAAAAGAGATACAAACATTTTAGAGATGACAATGTTAAATTTGTATAATTTAATAATGTTGCATTATTTCATTACATTGTATTAGAAATTATTCTTACTGTAAAATTACATGAAATCTATATAGTGTTGGTCATTCACGGCTGTGAGAACCCACTGAGAGCAAAAGAAACTTGCTTTTAAGGCTTTTCCTTTGCTTATGGATTATGTTGGGTTATTTAATGTCATACATATAATTCCACAAGGTGGCAGCATTTGTTTATTTTGACAATATCCCAACTGTTAGGTAGTAGACAAGGTGTGGAAATTAATGGTTTACAGGGAAGTTCATCTCATGAATACTAGATGGTCCTAGGTTAACAACCCCAAGTAATGGGATGAATAGAAACTCATCTTAGACATAACAGTAATGTCCCGTTTTGCATATTTTTAAAAATATCTAGTGGCCACCAGAGAAGAATGGTTTGAAACTGCATTGTTTGAACTTACTGAATACTTAGCAGTGGCTGTTTCTTGAATTCTTGGTTTGAATTTTGCATACCTTGATCTTTATGGTTAAAATTGTTATACATTCCATCTGTAGTTTAGAGGTTATGGTAACATTTTTGCTTATGTTTTCTCAAATTTTTGAAATAGAATTACAGCAGATATTAGTAAATTTATAAGAAGAAAATAGTCGTGTATTGTGGCATTCATTGCTGTCACTAAACTGGTAATGTATGTAGTGTTTGGTTACTTTTTTTAAGATAACCTTTGTAAGTACTTTACATGACATTGTAAGTATTTCACTAACTCAGTTTTTATATAAAACCTATGGAATAAAAAAGCATTGTAATTCGTCCCATTGTACAGATTTGGAATTGTGGCAGGAAGAAATTGTCTAACTTGACAAGTTCAGCACAATGCTAGTAAATGATAGAACTAAGATTTGAACTGAGATATTCTGTCTCCTGAGTTCTAGTGTTCTGTTAGTCCCTTCAGGACCTGTCGAAACACAGTTCTTATGAGACACCCAAAAGAATAAATGGAATGAATTCTTTCGAGATTCTCATACTTGGTATCCTTATTACTTTCTTATCTAATTTGGCCTTAGTAACCAACATTCTTTTGAGTTTTAATTTGATATATATATTACATTAAAATGCTCTTGCCATAGCTTGAAACTATTCATGTTAAACATTTATTTTTTTTGTAATAGCCAATTGTAAGGATTGTTTTTCCTAAATTTCAGTTTTTAACGACAGTCAGTGCTAAAGGTTTAGGGTAACCTTTAACACAGTCTGTATTGTAGAATGCTGTGAGTTTTTAATTTGTTCAAAAACAGATCTCCAGGTAATTAAATGACTTGTTTTCTAATGAAACATCATGGCTTTTTAGGAGTGCTAATGAACTTCCTCTTCTTTTCAGAAGATATTTTTGTTAGTGTCCTATAAGTTATTGGGCTATCTGGGGTCAATGAGAAATGTAAGGAATTGAGAATACAGAGGGAAGGATTTCTTTCCCAAATTTTGCTCAGGCCCAATCTTTTATTTTTTTATTTTATAATTTTTGTATTTTGAAAGTGAGAAAAAGCATGCGCAGGAGAGAGAGAGAGAGAATATGAATATGAATATGAATATGAATATGAATGAATCCCAAACAGGCTCCATGCTGTCAGTGTAGAACCTGACATGGGGCTCGGCTCGATCTCACGAACCATGAGATCATGATCTGAGCCAAAATCAAGATGCTTAACTGACTGAGCCACCTAGGCGCCCCAGGCCCAATCTTTTAAAGCAGGGATTTAAAAAACTGTTCTAGGCTTGAAGTTTCATCAGGAAAGAGGTCTTAATCTGTCTTAAGTCCTGCTGACTCCCCCTTTCTGGCAAAACGTTAGGTGCTTAGTAGTAAATACTTATTGAATGAATACATGAATGAATGGAAAACTCTCTTGCGTGCTCTGGGAAGTTCTGGATGCCTCTAGCGGTTGTCCACCTTAACTTGCTTTTCTGTGTTTGCTTGCTGATAAGTGTTCCTTTGAAGAAAGTATCCCTAGCCTAAAAAAAGAGGTTTGTAAGTCTCCATTGACACGCAGCAGAAAAATAGTGTTAACAACTTAAAAGAAGTCCAGGATTCAGCACGTGTTGATGAGTTTCCTCCTTCTGTGACTATTTGAGATATAAGTTAAGAGTGAGATACAAACAGCCCAAGCTTACTTATCAAAAGCTGCTACATCCTTTCCTTTCCTTATAGCCCCTATTTTAAAATTTTCTCGTTCCCAATTCCTTGTTTTTCTGTTTTCTTTTGCCCTTACTTAGACTGAGGCTTATCAGTGGTACAGAGTGAAACCATAAACTCAAGTCATTTTAAATTTATTACCTCAAAGAAATTGTTAGTAGGGTGAGTATTTGAGATTTTAGTAGACTGGTAAACGTTTGTCACTAGTCAGAACATTTAAGATGGATGCCTACAACAAATGTTGAGAATTAGAGTATTGCCTTTTATGATAAAATTACTCAACCCTGGAAAAGAGTAGAGTTTATTAACCTAATGACTGTCTTCAGGTAATCAAAGGACAAGAATTAGAATGGTTCTGCTTAGTATCCCAGAGATAAGAGTAGGACTAATGGCTGGAAGCTACATCTTAAGGTTGGCATAAGGAAGATCTCTGTAGTCAGCAGTGTGCATGAGTGGAATAGGCCTCATCATGAGGCGGTTGCCATATGCTCTTAGGACTTTAAAAGCAAGCTGTAGGGTAACGCAAAATCTTTCTTCAGTCCTGAGGTCAGTTATTATGTTCACCTGTATTTGTCTAGAATATTTATTTTTGTTTGAAGTTTTAAAATTGTATCTATTCATATCAAGTACTGTAAACGCTGATAGTACAAATAAAAGTGATGTGCAGATTCGTGTAGAGACAAACCTATAAGCCAATATATAGAATAAAGCATTGTATGTGCTGTGAAAATATCTACTGGCTGCAGTATGAACAGTGGATTTGCGAGAAGGAAGAGTGGAATCAGGGAGATCAGATACATAGGTAGTTTTGAATGGTCCTGGCAGCATGTGATGATGTCCTATGGTCTGTACTGGGATGAAGTCAGTGGAGCTTGGATAAAGAAGTATTTAAGACATATTTAAGGACTAGGGTAGACAAGACATAATGATTGATGGGTACAGTCCTTGAAGGAGAGGATGATAACTTCCAGGTTTTTGGTTTGATTAAGTAGGCAGAAAAACATGGGTGTTATTTGCAGAGATAGAGACACTGGAGGAAGAGCAGGTTTGAGGGCAATGAGGTGCATGGAAGATAACCATGTAGAGATTTTTTGTGTATGCTTGCTAGCTGCACAGAGATTTGTACTAGTGATAATGGACACCATGGTTATAGATTGATAGAGCTCCAACAGTTAAAGATCAGGCAGATGAGGAGGAACCGATAAAGCTAAGGAGGTTTTTAGGTAAGAATGAAAACCGGGAGAGTATGTTGCCCTGCCAACTGGTCTGTAGGGTTAGGTATGGGGCAGAATTGGATCCAAAGTAAAATGAGACTTTTTGCCTTGATTAGGAGGGAGGACACTTCCCCTGGGATAATAAGAGGGAAGAAGAGAATGGATGCAAAGGCAGGCAAGTTTGTAGTTTTAGTGACATGGAGATAAAGGAGCTTTTCTCTGAGAGTTTGTGCTTTTACCGTGTCATCGCTTAGTGACAGGTAGAAAGGGTGGTAGGTGTTTATGTTTGTAGAAGAAAGAGATACTAGATGATGAAAAGGATGAGATTCATGGACTGTGAAATTTAAACTGAATACTGAAGAAGATAAAGGGAGGAGAGGTCTGGAAAGAAGCAAAAAAAGTAGAATCAGAGTGAAGGTACGGGGGCGAGGATTGTGGAGATTGTGGTCAGAGAAGTATTGTGTCTTTGGCCCAGAATACCTTTCCGTCTTTGTACTTGTAGCTTTGGGTAATTTACCTGGTATCTAGTGGCCACATGTGTTTGTTGACTCAGTTGGAGCATAAGCTAAAATGCAAGGTAGAAAATCAGTAATAAATGTTTGTGAGGATCGGATAAAATGCTGAAGGAGTTGACTAAAGAGAGAGTTCACTTTAGGCAATGACTTTCAGGTTCCTAAGGGTATTTGAAATGGTGCTTTCGAGGTTTTTCTTCTGAATTTCTGTAGACTTTTCTCTCTGTATTTGATTCTTAGGATTGAAAGTGACATTAATATGTTTTCTTCTGTTTCTTCACTGTGTTCAAAACTATGTCTTTTGTAATTTCTTGCAGGAGTTTGTGGTGTAAGTAGTAATTTTTGTTAAAGTCTGGGCTAACCTTGTCCTTGGTCACATTAAACAGAAAATAATGCGCATTTTGCACCTTCTCTGGGTAAAATACATGGAGAGGAGAGGAAATAAGGAAATATAATTATTCACACATATCAAATTATATAGATTTCCTATATAGGAGAGGGTCTTAGCAAATCTTTACAGTGAAACCACTAATTTGTAATAGGGGCAAAGAAGACCAATTTCATGGTTTTTGTTTTGTTTTGTTTTGTTTTTTTTGGTAGTATAGTTGACACACAATGCTATATAGTTTTAAATATATAGTTTTTAGTGTTTATCTTTGAGAGACACAGAGTGTGAGTAGGGGAGGGAGAGGGAGACAGAATCTGAAACAGACTGCAGGCTCTTAGCTGTCAGCACAGAGCTCGACACGGGGCTTGAACTCACAGACCATGAGATCATGACCTGAGCCGAAGTCGGACACTTAACCGACTGAGCCACCCAGGCGCCCCTATATAGTTTAAAGTGTACGGCATAGGGATTTGACTACTCTATGTATCATGCTTTGCTCACAAGTGTAGCTACCATCTGTCACCAGACAGTGCTCTTACAACACCATTGACTGCATTTCCTGTACTGTACCTTTCATTCCCGTGACATATTCATTTTATACCTGGAAGCTGGTGCCTCCCTCTTCCCTTCCCCCCATTTTGCCCTTCCCCCATCAGTTTGTTGTTTGTATTTATGGCT
This sequence comes from Herpailurus yagouaroundi, assembly GCF_014898765.1. Lineage (NCBI taxonomy): Eukaryota > Metazoa > Chordata > Mammalia > Carnivora > Felidae > Herpailurus > Herpailurus yagouaroundi. The sequence goes on from NW_024412426.1 coordinate 17,206,078, forward strand.
CTGTTTCTACTTGTTGTTATTGTTGTTTAGATTCTACATACAAGTGAAATTACATGGTATTTGTCTTTTCTCTGACTTATTTCACTTAGCATAATACTGTCTACGTCCATCCATGTCATTGCAAATGACAAGATCTCATTCTTTATGGCTAATATTCTGTCGTATATACGTATACACCACATCTTTATCCGTTCATCTATGAATGGACATTTGGGTTGCTTCCATATCTTGGCTATTGTAAATAATGCTGTAATAAACATAGGGGTGCTTCTATCTTTTCAAATTAGTGTTTTCATTTTCTTTGGGTATATACCCAATAGTGGAATTATTGGATTGTATAGTATTTCTATTTTTAATTTTTTGAGGAACTGCCATACTGTTTTCTGCATGGGCTGCACTAGTTTGCATTCCCACCAGCACTGCATGCAGGTTCTTCTCCACATCCTCACCAACACTTGTTATTTCTTGTTTTTGATTCTAGCCAATCTGATAGGTGCAAAGTGGTATTATTGTAGTTTTGATTTGCATTTCTCTGATGATGAGTGACGTTGACAATTTTTTCATGTGTCTGTTCACTATCTGTATGTCTTTGGGAAAATGTCTATTTATGATCTCTGCATATTTTTATTCAAATTATTTGGTTTTATTTTTTATTGCCAAATTATAGAAGTTCTTCATACATTTTGGATATTAAACTCTTATTGAAAATATCATTTGCAACTATCTTCTCCCATTCAGGAGGTTGTCTTTTTATTTTGTGATGGTTTCCTTCCCTGGGCAAAATTTTTTTATTTTCATGTAGTCCCAATAGTTTATTTTTCCTTGGTTTCCTTGCCCGAGGAGACATATCTAGAAAAGTGTTGCTAAGGCCAATGTCAAAGAGATTACCGCCTGTGTTTTCTTCTAGGAGTTTTATGGCTTCAGGTCTCACATTTAGATCTTTAATCTATTTTGAGTTTATTTTTGTGTGTGGTGCGAGAAAATGGTTCAGTGGTTCAGTTTCATTCTTCTGCATATAGCTGTCCAGTTTTCCCAGCCTGTTTGTAAAGAAGATCAATTTGAATGAATTAAAATCTTGTGTAGTTTAAAAAAATAATTTTCTTTCAGCTATCTAAGCTAATTGAGAAATAGTTTCAGTTGAATCCTGATTAAATGAGATGAAAGGGGAACTTATTTGAATTATTGTAGGAAGCTGTGTGATACATTGTAGTTACCAAGTACATGTCAGGCAGTATTCTTACTGTTTCAGATTTACTAACGAGTTCTAACGACTGTAGTTCTCAAACTTTAGTAGCCTTCAGCTACAGCTGGAGGGCTTGTTAAAACATGCGTTTCTGGGCCCTACTCCAAGAGTTTCTGATTCAGTAGGCTGTGCTAGGGCCAAGAATTTGCATTTCTAATTCTTTGCCAGGTGATCCTGATGTTGCTAGTCTGTGCCCACACTCTGAGAATACTGTCTTCGGTTAAGAGCTGTTGAAAAGAAGACATTTACTTCTAGTAGGAAATATGTGTAATTTTAATTCTCTAGTAAAAAACCATAATTTTTTAGTTTATGAATTAAAATATGGTAAAAAAAAAAAAAACCATTGAGTTTATAGAGTTTTCTAGTTAATAAGCTTACTGGGTTGCAAATGTACCAGAATTATTCCTTCTGTTCTTGGGACAGTTGGATGGGGTTGGGTTGGAGAAGCAGCTTATAACCAGCTGTCTGTCCTCAGGACAGAGGTATTAAGCACATAGCTTTTTTGCTTTGTCTCTTGCACAGTGATAGGGAAATTCTAACTTAGAAAACCCAGGACAAATAAGTATCTTGGTTTCTCTCAAAGTTGTTCTGGTCATTTTTTCACAAAAGGATTGTGTGGTGAAAATTGAGATTGAGCTCTTTAAATATATAAAGTATTGATATTACATGCTGATAATTAACCTGCAAAGCTGAGTTCTTAAAAGGAAACTTACTCTTACTCTGCTAAAGAACCATCTTACTTTGCCATAGAAAGAAGCCACTGGACTGCCAGGAAGTAGGGCACACATTTTGGGGGATCGAGAGAGACATTTTGAACCTTTTAAAATTGGAAAATCTGTCCTTCAATTTAATCTCTTTCTTACACTATTGACTTAATTAGAATTATGTAGGGGAGGAAAAATCCTTTTTTCTTCTACCCTTCCAAGCTTTTTATTGGGACCCCATAACAGAGAGGTTAACAAGAGAAAAACAAACAGAAGTTTATTAATCTGTGTATTTCATATATACATGGGAGAAACCTAGGAAAATGTGTAACTCAAGTGTCTTAGAACTCTGGCTTATGTCAGATCTTTAACAAAGAATAATAAATCTGTAGAGAAATGAAAGGATAAAGAAAAGCAATTTTAGATTTCCAAGGTCAGCACTTTATGGGAAGGTAAATATACTGGAGAGGATTTGTTTGCAGATGCCTTTTGTGCCATCTCTGGGCTTATATCCTGCTTTTAGGAAGTAAGAGGAGGAGGGTAGAGAGTGCTCTTCCTGCATTTGCTGCTTAATTGCCTTCAGCTCAAAATGATTTTTATGTCAGAGAGGCATGGTTTGGGGTGACGTATTCTGGTTTTCTTCAGATAAAAGGCAATCTGTCTGTTTTATCAGTGGTGTGAGTTTAGTAGTTCTTCACTTGAATGCCACTTAGAAATAACTGTGATATCAGTATACAAAAACTTAATCTGGTGTAAGAGTGTTTTATGATATAAATACGTGACGAAGTATCATCATTTGCCCTTGAGTGTACTATCATTTACCCCAGGTGTGGTAATTTGCCTGTATCTTGCCTCCCATCAGACATATTCATACATAGAAAACTTTTTAGGTAAGCTAGGATGTTACTCTCATTTCTCTAGCTAGTATTCACAGCAGAGAGTTTCATTTTATGCTAACACTTCACCTGTACAGAATTTAACCTCTGGCAATCCCATCTGACTAAAGCCCAGTCAGTTATCAAGACTCAAATGAAAAATAAAAAGGCCTTAGAACAAAATAAATCCACCAAATTAGTGACTTAAGCTCATATATTCACAAATGGCCATTTTCTTCAATTATTTCAGGCCTATTGACTTACTATATATATACATTATATATAGTTCCTGTAATCTTAGTTTTATCTGATTTGTGTCTCTTCAACATATAAAAGGAGGAGAGATTGCAATAGATGGGGTGGAGAAGTGATAGCTACTAGCTCGACAAAGGGGAAGAAGTGATGAAGCTGCAAATTGGAGCTAAAGAGTAAAGTAGTTTGAATCCATTTAATATGAATTCAAGTGGTTTGGCATATCTTAATAGACCTTGGAATCATTGATATGTAATAGAGTATGGTAACTAATATTGGCAGGGCTATTCACATTACTATGCTCAGTAAGTTCGTATAAAGGTAGTAAAGAATGTATTACATTCGACAGATTATACTCATAGGGGAGCAAAAGTTGATTCCAAAAGTCACTTAACTAATATTTATTAGCAGTATTGTGTTCTAGAGCAGTAGACAGGTGTGTCCAGAAAATGCTATTGTATCTATTATTTTTTAGAAATAATTTTAAATATATATATCACCATTGGTACAAATGTAATATGAAACACATTCATATTTTATAATTACTTAAAATTTTTTTTGTACTTGTAAGTTTCAACCTTTGCATTAGTTTTATTTATACGGAAGGAAATATTGTGAATGAGAAAAATATTGGTCTTTTTGTCTAGTACAGGAATTGGCAAACTATGGCACATTTGAGTCAAATTTGGCTCAGTTCTTTGCTCACTTGAGTGACCCAGGAGCTAAAAATGGTTTTTATCTTTTTAATTGGTTGAAAAGTCAAAAGAAGAATAATAACATAAGATGTATAGCAACATGACTTATAATAATGACATATGAAAATTTTATGAAATTCAAATTTCAGTGTCCATAAATTAAATTTTATTGGAACACAGTCACAATTATTTCTTTACATATTGTTTGTTGGCTGATTTTATACTACAACAGCAGAGTTGAGTATTTTTGAGAGAACTGCACAGTTCCTCTGGTCCCTTTACAGAACAAATTTGCTGATTCTTGACCTAGTAGATTTGTTTAGGCTCTAAGGATGTACTGCTACACTTGATTAAAGTTCTGTCATATTTTTGGATATCGCAGTGTATCTTATGAAAGAAAATGACTTCTGTCAGATTTTCTGATCTTCTTGTGACAATTGGCTGGCTGTTTTATATGCTTTATCATTGCTTAATACAAATAACCTATCATCGTCCTGTCTCGTGGTAAGCACTTCATCATCGGTTGAATGATAGCTATAGATTTGTAGTCCTTACCTAATAACAAATTCCGGTTCATTCAGCAGAAAGTTTCTTATTTGTGTTTTTTAAAAATTATTCATCAAGTAGAGCTGAAAAAGGCCTTGAAATATGACAAAAGCTTATACCATGATTAGGAGATTTAGCTATATCACACTACTCTTGAAACAGATGCTTTTCTACCACTAGTGATTTTTTTAATTGTGTTTCCATTCTCCTTTTTTTCTCAAGCACATTTAACAGGTGGTTTTGTTGGTAGCATTAAAGTTACAAAACTATTTTTTGATCTGTGCTTGAGAGTTATTAATTTGTGGTTATATTATTTACAAATTTAAATGTAGAATTGCAAATTATATAGTTTTTAGATTACCTGTAGTGAAGTACAGTATACATACAATAGAAGTATACAGTTTTAATTTTTACATTTGTATAAACCACAATCAAAATATAGAACATTTCCAAAAGTTTTATTTCCTGCTACTTTGCAGTTAATTTCACTGCTTCCTCCAAACTCCTGTCCAGACCTCTATTTATCTGCCGTTACCATGAGAAGAGTTTAGTCATTCTGGAAGTTTTTATAAATGCAGCCTTACAGTATGTACTCTTTTTGTGTCTAACTTCTTCAGCTCAGCATGTTTGTGAAATTCATCCATGTTGTTGTCTCTATCAGTAGATAACAGTTACATAGTTAATTATTTACTAATATTCCATTTTATGAATATTCCACAATTGGCTTATCCTTTCATGTGTTGAGGGACATTTCAGTTGTTTCCAGTTTTTATTATGAATAAAGCTGTGAAGATTCACAAACAAGCCATTTTGGATATTCATATTCATATTTATTCCTCTTGGGTAAACATCTGACATTGAAATTGCTGGGGTGTATGATCAGTTTGTGTTTAACATTTTGAGAAACTGCTAAACTGTTTTTAAAGCAATTGAGTTATTTTAACATTCCAGCAGTGTAAGAGTTCTAGTTGTCCCAGATCTCAAAAGTTCTTGGCATTGTCAGCCTTTTGATTAGTGGATTTGTACTAATATTTTCTTTTTGTTTTACTCTGCATTTCTGTTATAACTAATGGTGTTTAATGTGCTTATTGGCCATCTGTGTATCTTTTATGAAGCATCTATTCAAATCTTTTGCCCATCATTAAAAAATCAGATCTTACTATCATTGAATAATGAGAATTTTTTATGTATTCTGGATGCAAGTTCTTTGTCAGATTTATGTATTGATAGTATTTTCTCCCAGTCTGTGGCATGCCCTTTTAATAGTGTGTTTCAAATGACACAAGTATTTGAGGCTTCTGGTGACTCAGTCTGTTAAGTGTCTGACTTTTGATTTCGGCTCAGGTCATGATCTCACAGTTCATGGGTTCACGCCCTGCATTGCACTCCACAGTGACAGTGCTGAGCCTGCTTGGGATTCCCTCCCTCCCTCCCTCCCTCTCTCTCTCTCTCTCTCTCTCTCTCTCTCTCTCTCTCTCTCTCTCTTCCTCCCTCCCTCCCTCCCTCCCTCCTTCCCTCCCTCCCCCCCACCCCCCCCACTCGTGCTTTCTCTCTCTCTCAAAGTAAAAAAGCTTAAAAAAAAAAAAGACAAATGACGTATTTAATTTTGATGAATTCCATTTCATTAATTTTTTAAATGGTTTAAACTCTTGGTATTTTATAAAATGTTTGCCTGCCCCAAATGGTGAAAAATTTTCTCCTCTGTTTTCTTCTATAATTTTAATAGTTTCAGCTTATATATTTAGGCCTATAATCCATTTCAAGTTAATTTTTGTTTAGATTTTAAAGTAAAGGTTGGGGTTAGATACTTGTTCCAAGCAGCACTTGTTTAAAAGGTGAACTTTTCCCATTGACATCTTTTTTGAAAAGTAATTGAACATATATGTATGAATTTAATTTTTTAATTGAAGTATAGTTGACTCACAGTTACGTTAGTGTTGGGTATACAACATGATTCAACAAGTCTGTATGTTACGGTGTACTTATCACAAGAATGTACCATCAGTCATCATACAACACTATTATAATACTATTGACTATATTCCCTATGCTGTACTTTATCCTCTTGACATATTCATTCCATAACTGGAAGCCTGTACCTCCCACTCCCCTTCACTCATTTTACCCATGCTCCCACCTTCCCCAAACCCCCACTCACCCGGCAAGTATCAGTTTTTGTTCTCTACTTTATGACTCTGTTTCTGTTTTTTGTTTGTTTACTCATTTATTTTGCTTTTTAGATTCCACATAGAAGTGAAATCACATGGTATTTTTCTCCAACTTCCTTCACTTAACATAATTCCGTCTAGGTCTATCCATGTTGTTCTAAATGGCAAGATCTCATCCTTTTTTATGGTTGAGAAGTATTCCCTGGTATGTGTGTGTGCACCACATTTTCTTCATTCGCCTGTCAGTAGATACTTAGGTTGCTTCTGTACCTTGGCTGTTATACAGAATGCTGCAGTAAATGTGTATCTTTTCAGATAGTCTTTGTTTGCTTTGGACAAATACCCAGTACTGGAATTACTGTGAATCTGCCTCTTGACTTTCTTTTCTCTTGTATTGATCTGTAAGTTGTCTGCTGTTAGGCTAGTACCACATTCTCATTATTATTGCAGTTTTATATTAAGCCTTGAAATCAGGTAATCTAAGTCCACTAGCTTTATTATTATTTGTTAAAGTTGTGTTGGCAATTCTGAGTCCTTTGCATTTCCATAAAAATTTTAGAACAGGAGCTCTTTATTCTCTGCTGTGATGGTTAGAAAGGATTTATGTAGTAAAAGTCACATTTTTCTCTTGTATCTTTCCCTTCAGTGGTTTTGTCTACTTGTTACTGTGGGGAATATGAGATGGATTTCTGATCTGTTAAGTCTACCTGGCTGACCGATGTTTTGGGGACATACTTTTTTTTTGAGAGAGAGAGAGGGCGCAAGTGGGTGAGGGGCAGAAAGAATCCCAGAAGGGGCGGGGGTGGTGAGAAGAAGAGAGAAGCAAGACTTACCCAAAGTGGGGGCCGAGCTCACCTGAGGTGGGGCTGCAACTCACGAACCGTGAGATCCTGATCTATGCTGAAGTCAGACGCTTAACTGCTCAGCCACCCAGGCGCCTGGGGACATACTTTTATATATTCATGATGAATTTTCTTTTAGACTATAAATTTTCATTCCAGATTAGTCCTCTGCAACATAAAATAGTTTCTTTATATCATAGTTCTCTTGTTTTCTGATGAAGCGTGGCAGCATTGACATTAATGATTTACTATTCTAATTTTATTGGTTGCTCTTTAAATATTACTAGAAGATACAGAACTGAAAAATGTGATGTATTTTCTACTTTAATTTCAGAAATAAATAGTGCTTCCATATGGATCTCCTCACTTTTACTAAATATAAACTCATTCCAAAGAGGACAAAATGTCATCATAGTGTTGGGGACAAAATATATTTTGTTTTTCCCAACCCCTGTTTTTTCTCTAGTAGATGTCTTTATTCAGTCTTTTTATTTGTCTTTTACTTCAGAAATTACCTTCAGCTTGTCAAATTTCTCTGATAAAAACCACCTACCGTAGGATACAGTTATAGTGCGCATAGAATAGGTCTTTTAGGACAGATGAAGAGTGTACAACGACATTAAATTAAAACGTGCTAAAGACTTAAATGAGAAGAATATGGCAGTCAGGATGTTGATCTTAATGGTCCTCAAGATGCATTTCTGATATTTACAAAAGTGTTCCAGAATATCATTTGTCAGATAGTGTATTTGTTCCAGCTATTCAGTGATAACCAGAGGGAATGGGAAAATAAAATTTTTTTCAAGACAGGGGTCAGTAAATTAAGACCTGTTAATCAATTCTGACCCATTGCTTAGTTTTGTATAGCCCACAAGCTAAGAATAGTTTTATGTTTTTAAGTACTGAATGAAAAATAAAGAATAATTTTTGTGACGTGTCAACTATATGAAATTCAGATTTCAGTGTCCATAAATAAAGTTTATTGGTACACTGACACTCTTCTGAAATAAAATTAATAGGTGTTGTGATTTTCCCAATATGCATGTTAAAAAAGTTATTTCCCTAACTCTAATATAAAGGAGAACTAAAAGGAGAATAATTTAAAATAATATATACATCTTAATATGTAAATTCTTTGACTGCATTAGGCAATATAATAAATAGATACTTGAACCTGCTTACAATGAGTAAATTTGGAACATTTGGTGAATATTAGAAATGCAAGACTAGATTGTTTTTATGTATAATGGAATTCATGTCTATGTTCAGATAATTATAGGTTTTTCACTTGCAAAAGGATGAGAGGTATAAATATCTTTGGGAAAAAAATTCTAAGAGAATGAGTATAATCAATCAGGACTGGAAGAAGGAGGGCAAAAATAACTTTGTCCTTTGCTCAGAGTAAAGACTTAATAGATACATTGACTCCTTTCTTTCCATAGCAGTTCATAAAAGTCACAAAAATAGCCACTAGACAGAAATACAATTCTCATTCATGAAAATAACACACAGAAAGCAGAAAGAAATCAGATGATCAGAAATTTTTTTAATTGAAAATACATCCAAAACAATATATATCACAAAATAAAATAACAGATATAAAAGCCAACATGTGATTGATTAAATAGTGTAAACCTCCCATCAGAAGGGAAGTATCTTCACATTAGGTCACAATATGAAGCATAAATCTGTGTTCTATATAAGAGTCTCTAAGTCTTGGAGCTGTGAATGTTGAAAATAACGTTTAATTTAGGCTAGAAATCATTAAACCTCAATCTTTGTGTCACACACACACACACACACACACACACACACACACACACACACTTCCTAATGATCAGAGTTCAGTCTATGATGAAGTTTACGTAGTTATAAATATCTTTATAGATTGGAAAATCTCTCTGTTAACTGTAAGAGAAAATAAATACACTAGTTGTGTAGGCTTTAAATCAGATTAGATCTTAGTCCATGACAGATTAAGTGGAGCAAAAAATATAGCAATTATACCAGTCTTAAGTAACATTACTAACAAGTTAGAACCGATACACCAACACGTATCAAGAATAGAACTTCTTTTAAAGTGTCAGTTAAATATCAGAAAATGTACAGAATCTAAATCATATAGAACATCTCAAATTACAGAAAATTAAAACATTCTCTGATCACAATATAGTAAGAGCAGACATGTATAACAAAATTAGAAACCAGGAAAAACCTACCACATGGAAATTTAAAAGCTAATTTGGCTGGCACCTGGGTGGTTCAGTGGGTTAAGCATCTGACTTTGTCTCAGGTTATGGTCTCGCAGTTTGTGAGTTCGAGCCTCGCATGGGCTCTCATTTGTCAGGGCAGAGCTCACTCTGGATCTTTGTTTCCCCCTCTCTCTGCACCTCCTCTACTCTTGCATTCTCTGTCTCTCTCTCTCTCTCTCTCTCTCTCCCCCTCTTTCTCTCTCTTTCTCTCTGAAAATAAATAAATATAAAAAGAAACTAATTTGGCAACTCTAGGGTCAAAGTGGAAATGCAACCACTTTGGTGAAACTTCTATATGTTAGAATTTATGGGACACAGTTAAAAGTGCTCAAAATAAGATTCATTGTTTTAAGTACTTAATGGATAAGGAATGTATGAAAATAACTTAAGCGCCTAAGTTAAAAAAAAAACAAACAACATAAACCTAAAGAAAATAGAAGGAAAAAAGAATGAATTATTAAAGACAGAATTATTCCATTAATGAGCTTCTCAAAACAAAGTGCAGATGGCTAGTTAACCAATCATGTACAACTAGGGGAAATCGTAAATATGTAGAATAAGAAATGAAACTGAGGAAATAATTACAGGCACACTGGTGGAAAAAAAGGTAAACTACTTTGCTCATGTTTATTGTAAATAAACTTGGGGTCTTATGTGATAAGGATTATTTTCTAGGAAATATAAATGATTTGAACTGATTCTAGAAGAGACCAAAAAATCTAGTCAGCATAATTACAATGGGAAAAATAGGGAGAGTTCTCAAACAGAAAATAATGAACCTAACTGGAAATGTGGAAGATCTAAAAGAATTTAAAAATTCTGCTGAAGAAACAAAATTGAATAAAGGAAGACATAACCTATCTAGATGGAAAGACTACATATCACAAGAATATCACTTTTTCCTTAACTTGTGTATAAATTTCACCTGATTGCAAAGAAAATACCATCAGGATACATTTGAAATAAGTTGGTGCTAAACTTAAGAATAATACAGTTGCTAAAATACCTAGGCAAATTCTGAAGAAAGAGATTCATGAAAGAGCACTCATTACTACAAGATGTCACATGTCATGATGAATCAGTAATTAAAACCTTGGTACAAATAAAGAATGGATAATGTCTACAATTGTTTCAAATTCTTATAAGAAGTTAGTATATATCATATAAACTGCATTTCTAATAAATGGGGAAAAGAGATTATTCAGTAAATGGGGCAACTAGGTAATGGTCTGGAAAATATAAATTTATATCTCTGCTGTCATATTTTAAAATAAGTTCCAGATGGAATGAATATCTGAATGGAACAAAAGTGAAACTTGGTAAGTATTAGAAGAAAATAAGTATTAGTGTAGAAGTTAAAAAAAAAATCTTATAGAAAAAGAATAAAGCAGAAGGAGAGAGAAACTGGAGAGCTACAGTTTGAAACGGATTAGACAGATGGCCTTAGTGGTAAGCTAACATTTGAGGTAGTACCTGAGGGAAGTGAGGGAGTGCGCCATACATATGTTTGGGCAGAGAGCACTTCCAGGTTCAGGTACTCTCAGATACATTGACCCCTGCGATGGGAATAGATTTGGAATTTCTTAGGTTTGCCATGAGGCCAGTGTACCTGGAGGAAGGTGGGAGGAGGCAAATCTTTCGTGCTTTGTTATCACTTGGCCTTTTTTATGAGGTTGGGTAGGAAGCCATTAAAAGATTTCAGATCAAAGTAGTGATGATTTGACTGTTTGAAAATGGACTGTAAGGGTCATGTATGGAAGCAGGGATATCTGTATGGAGCCTATTATAATAATACAGACATGAGATAATGGTGGCTTGGATGAGAGTGGTGGCAGTGGGCTATTGGGAAGTGGTTAGCTTCTGCTCTATTTTGAAGGTCGAACCGAAAGAGTTGCTGTTAATTAATGAAAGGGATGAGTTTAGCTAATAAGATGAGGAAGATACTTGGTGGAGTATTCAGAAACTCAGTTTAGGACAGATTAAGAAACCTGTTAGACTAAAATTGGAGCTGCCAAGTAGGCATGAACCAGTAGTGTAGAGAGAGGTCTGGTATGCGAGATAAACATTTGAATCATCATCAGTGTATGATTTAAAGTCATGAAACTAGGTGAGATCTCCACCGAAGACCATGTAGATGGAAAGAGGAGGTAGAAGGATACTTGTACTCTGGGCTACTTGAATGTGAAAGTGGAGACGGTAGAAGGAACAGTGTGAGTGCCTACTGTGATGGAGTGGCCAGTTTGTTAGGAGAAGAATCAACTCTGTTGAGGAGGAAGTGATCCTTTAAGTCAGCTGTTGCTGATATTCAAGTAAGATAAGAATTCAGAGGTGATTATTAGATTTAGCAAACTGAAGGTCATTGTTGACCTTGACAGAGCATTTCTAGTGCTGAAGATGAAAGCTTGGTTCCAGTAGGTTAAAGAGAATGGGAGGAGAAGAATTGGAGCCAGTGAGTACGGATAACTTTTTTGCTCAGTTTTGCTATCGCAAAGGAAAGAAATGGGGGGTAGCTAAAATGGAATAAAGATTATAAGGCATGTTTTGTTTTGTGTTTTACTTGAAAAAAACATATTGAAAGGCTTAGGGAAAGAGGTAGGAGAGTGGAAAATTAATGATAGAGGAGAGAGGAGGAGAATTGAGAAAGCATTCCCGGATTAGGGGTGAGATGAGATCTGCTACACAAGCAGAGGCGTTGGTCAGGTTTAGGAGCTTGCATCCTTCCTCAGTAAATGGAGAGCTGGCAGAGTGTATCAGAATACATACGCTGGTAAATGGGGATGTGGTGGTGGGAGCCTTTGGAAGTTATCTTCTTAATCTTTTATAGTTTTGCTAAACTGCAGAGGGAAACAGTCTGAGAGTGATTTTGGGAAGAAGTAGATGGGGAAATTTTGAGAAGAATGAAGAAATTGTGTACCTTTTTTTTTAACCCGAATGGAGAATATGTGTACAAGGGAAATTTACCATGAAACTAGGCAGTGTTACGGCCTCGCTTGAAGATAGTGATGATGAATTTAAAACGAGACTGGAGAATATGGTTGTACCCTTTTCTCTCACCGTGTTCATCTGTGCCAGTTCAAGTGTAGAGTGGGTAGGGAGTTAGATTTAACTAGCATTAGAGTTTTGCCAAGGAAGTTAGATACAAGAAATAAAAATTAAAAGCAGTGAACGAATACTGTTGTACGGGAGGGAGTCCTCTGATTATTGACCATGGAATTTATGATAGGTAAAGAAGAAAGTGAATACATAAGAGGATGGCATAATGGTGATGTTAAGACCAGTGAATTTTTAGGTCTCCTCGGGCTTGAGGGCTTGAAGGATTTTTGGACACAGAGGGTCATCTAGCAAGAATGGAGGTGGTTGTTAGCCATATGTCGTAAAGTAAAATTGAGATTATGGAGGGAATGAAGTTCTTAGTAATGAAAAAGTCTAGGGTATGATCCTGCTTGTGTGGAGTGTTAGCACAGTGAAAGATCTTTGGAGAAGAAAAAGTCAAGAAACTGATAGATGAGGCTGTTGAAATTAATCATCTGCATGATTATTAATTAAGAAGTAGGACAAGAACTGCGGCGCCTTGGTGGCTCAGTTGGTTAAGTGTCTGCCTCTTGATTTTGGCTCAGGTCATGATCTCATGGTTCATGGGACTGAGCCTCACATTGGGCTCTGTACTGACAGTGTGGAGCCTGCCTGGGATCCCCTCTCTCTGCCCCTCCCCTGCTCTCATGCTCAGGAGTGGACTCTCTTTCTCTCTCTCAAAATAGGTAAATAAACATTAAAAAAAAAAAAAAAAGAAATAGGACAAGAGTAGATTTGGAGAGAGTGATAGCGAGCTAGAAGTTAAAATTGCCAAGAACTCCTGCATTGGTACAAGGGTTCGGGAGGAGTTGTATAAGTTACAGGAGATTTGGAGCTGGGAGAGAGTGAAAATGGCTGCAGGAAGCTGTGTGTAGCATGGAAAACACAGTCTTCATTTCCAGAATTACTTGAACCACGGAATGTGAGAGGACTTCAAGGGAAGCAGTGTTTTTCAAAGAGCCAGGTTTCCGTTAGATTAAGAAGGTAAAAGGAACATTTAGAAAAGAAGTTGACATTGTTAGTGGTATTATCTGCATTGAGAGAGGTTTAGCTTTACTTAAATGTATTGAAGTGCATGTGGGGGCACCTAGGTGGCTTAGTCGGTTAAGTGTGTGACTTCAGCTCAGGTCATGATTTCCTAGTTTTTGAGTTCAAGCCCCGTGTTGGGCTCTGTGATGATAGCTCAGAGCCTGGAGCCTGTTTTGGATTTTGTGTCTCTGTCTCCCTGCCCCTGCTCATGCTCTGTCTGTCTCTCTCTCTCTCTCTAAAAATAAATAAACATTAAAAAAAAATAAAATGCATGTGACTTTTGACCTAGCGCTTCATATTCTAGGGTAAATTTCATGATATTTGCAAGAATATATGCAAATATATGAAAGAGGGACCCTCATAGGAGGGTATTTTTTGCAGCATTACTTAACAGTGAAAGATTAGAAAGTAATTGATAAACTGATTAAGTTATGATACATACATATGTTTGAATTCTCTACAATCACTGGGGAAAAAATGAGGTTGCCCTAATATGTACTGATATGAAATGATTATCAAGATACTGTGGAGGGGGCAAGGTGTAAGTCAATATGTATGATTTCGCCCCATGTGTTTAAGTAATAAAACTATGAATACACAGATGCTTGTTCATGCACAGGGTAATGCTAGTAGTGTACATAAACTGGAATTATTGGTTGCCTCCAGGGAGGTGACTGGGTGCTTTATTTGGCAGGATTTGGAGGAAGACTCTGCTTTTCTTTGTGCATTCTTTGAACCATTGCCTACATACATATTTTTAAAAAGTTTTAAGAAGGGATTCAGGCCTGTTTGTGGTGAATCTTCAGTAATAATTGGGTGTATTGATTTTACATGGTAGTAAATGAGGAAAATTATGTGGACAGAGCTGTGTTTTTGAAAATTTACCTTTTTATCAGTTCTTCAAATGGATTAGAAAAGAGGAAAGGCAGGAGTAGCAGACTGTTACAGAAGCTATTGCACTAGTCCGGGTTAGTGTTAATGCCTGCCTAATTCATATTTCTGTGAATTTCTCAAATGTTGTGTTCTGGTTTTTTACCATCCTATTTCCATCAGCTAGGTCAGCATTTGGCAGATAACAGGCATGCTGGGGGGCGCCTGGGTGACTCAGTTAAATGTCCGACTTTTGCTTTCAGCTCAGGTTATGATCCCACGTCGGGCTCTGCACTGACAGCATAGAGCCTGCTTGGAATTCTCAGTTACCCTCTCTCTCTGCCCTTCCCCCACTTGCCACATGCCCACACGCGCGCACTCACTCTCTCTTTCTCTTTCTCTCAAAAATAAATAAATAAACATTAAAAAAAAACAGGCATGCTGGATATTTGATGGGTGAGACTATTCATGCATCATCCACTTTCTCCCAGTAGGCCTCAGTAATCAGTGACTCCTGAATTTCTGTAGCATCTTTCATCCTTATTATTTGGCATTTGCTGATACTGTATTATAATCTTTCCCAGTAATTATACACCCTGTGAGACTACCTTACTCTTTTTATCTCCCTCTGTTTAACCTGTTACACAGGATGAATATATCATTTATTACTATCATGTATATAATATAGTATGTGTAATTATGTTATTAGTGTTTATTTTGTCTTTGTATATATTCTTTGAAAACCAGTTCTTGTGTTCTCATTAAAATGGAAGTTTTGCATAGTGATTGAGAGCATAGACTCTGGAACCAGATTGCTTGAATTTGAATTATCTGGTGAAGTCTGGGCAAATTACTTAACATCGGTATAACTTAGTTTCCTTATGTATACAGTGGAGATTTGAAGAGTAAATTTATTTTTATATGAGGTGCTTAACGCAGTGCTTTATACATAGTATTATGTATGGTATGGAAGGTTTAGCTATTATTATTGATTGATTTGGGAGAAAGTCAGTGGAATAACATCAATTCTTATTTACTTTACCTGTGTTTGTATTCTTTAAAGATCTGCCTATTTCTTTTCATTAGAATGGCCAATTTCTTTGTTTCCTTGAAATAATAGCAGCCTCTATCTCTTGAGGCACACTATCACGGTGATGAATTAGACCTCTAACAACTGTGTTCGCTTTACATTTTCTTTTGATAAATAGGATTCTAGTGTTAGGGATATTAATCCACTTTGTTAATACTTGTTTTTTAATTGCAAAAACAGTATGACACAGTGGGAGCACTGAAAAAATTCCCTTCTTGGGATATTGCCATCTTTGCATTGTTTTGTGCCACACTGTACTGGAGGTATGCGTTAATCAGCTGTCCTGTGCCTGGATGGTCTCTTGCCTGGAGGCTCAATCACTTGACTGATGGCCCTTTTGACAAAGACTATAGGCAGTTTCCTACAGCTGAATTAGCATTTTAAACTGTTTAAATAAATCACTTTTAAAAACAGTTGAAACAGTCCAAGTATGAAAGAAAAAGGCAGTTTATTTCCATGTTTAAAATAAGTCCCCATTAATATTTTTCAAAGCAAATGTTTGTGTGTTTTGAAATTTTATTAAAAAAAAATTTTTTTTTTTTTTTTACATTTTATTATTTTTGAGAGAGAGAGAGACAGAGCACAAGTGGGGGAGGGGCAGAGAGAGGGAGACACAGAATCCGAAGTAGGCTCCGGGCTCCGAGCTGTCAGCACAGAGCCTGATGCGGGGCTCAAACCCACCAACCATGAGATCATGACCTGAGTTGAAGTCAGTTGCTTAACCAACAGAGCCACCCAGGCGCCCCATGTGTATTTTGAAATTTTAAAAAGTTCTGTGAAACTCAATTTATCATTGCAGTAAACTTTCATAAACCACTTGCTTTAAGAATTACTGGTGATGGGGCGCCAGGGTAGCTAGGTCGGTTAAGTGTCTGTCTCTTGATTTTGGCTTGGTCAGGATGTCATGGTTTCTAAGTTTGAGCCCCACATTGGGCTCTGCTCAACGCGTGGAGTCTGCTTGGGGTTCTCCCGCCCATCCCCTGCTCGCTCTCTCTCTCTCTCTCTCTCTCTCTCTCTCTCAAAATAAATAAACTTAAAAAGAATTACTGGTGATAGTGAATAGCAGAAATGAATTTTGTATAATAAGCGAAACAGTACAAAATTTTTTGAATTTAATTGCACAAGCAGGTATGTTTCAATGAATTACTTTTTATTTTGTTTTTGTTTCAGTTTAACTAGTCACTGTTTATTGTTTTTGTTTAGGTTATCAGATTTCATAATTAAGGCAGTTGAAATACTGTATTGTGAGATAAGAGGCCATCCATTTTGGAGTAGCTCTGAAAAGCTCTCTGTACCTGAAAACTACATTGTTCATTTGAGTTGTTACATGAGATGTTTTTAGAATCTAATTATGTTTGTTTGGGATCAGATATGATTAAATCTGTTAAAGATTGAGAACACATGATTCAGCGTTTCAAAGTGCCTGAATCCTGAGTCTTAGTAATGTGGAAATACTTTTTTTTTTTTCCCCCAAAGGCAACTGTTTGTCTTCCTTTCCCTTTTTATCAAAATTTACTAGAGGGGCACCTGGGTGGCTCAGTCTGGTGAAGCCTCTGACTCTTGGTTTCGATCTCACAGTTAGTGGACTCAACCCCCATGTTGGACTTTGCGCTGGCAGCAGAGAGCCTACTTGGGATTCTCTCTCTCCCTCCCTTTGTCCTCCCCCACTCGCTCTCGTGCGCTCTCTCTCTCAAAAAAAAAAAAAAAACAACTTAAATTCACTAGAGATAATATTTTCTTACTTTCTGATCAGCATTTCTATTAGAATTTTGTTGTTTTTAAATTATAAAGAAACTCAGTATCCCAGAATATTAAAAAAGAATACTGTACAGATCCTTGATATCTCAATATTTAAAAACAAAACATAACCAGGATGTAAGAAAATAACAATAAACTCAGAATATAAAGTTGATTTTTTATTATGAGAGGTAAGAATTAGCTAATGCAGCTAAATAATAACCTTTGTTGAAAAAAGAGAGGTGTCTTGAATAACAGTGTAGCAACAGAAGAAATAATAGACTTATTAACTTATTTACATCATCAAATCAATTCTTTTGACAGATAGCATTTTTATTCATATGGAAGTTTTCTCACTGCAGTGTCTTTGGACTGTTATTTTAATAATCTAGTGTTTAAATTTATTTTTTCTTAAAAACATATAGTTTGGAAGTTGCCTATTATTTTTTTCTGGTGTAACACTGGAATGCTGTTGATTTATTGCCATGTCTGTTTGTAGGTGTAGTAAAAGTATTTAGAGATAATTTAACTAGTTCTTCCTTGGGGTCTCAGCCATACCCAGCCTTTTAAGTTAAGGATGGGATTTCAGTTCTGATAACTGTTCTTTGTCGGACACAATAATATTTCTCCTTCAGTGACATTAGCCTGTGGGTATAAATTGAGTCACGATAGATGAATAGTTGCATCGACATAGTTATGCTGCATTAGAATCATAGTGCAGGGGAACACTGAGTCAGCAGTTTGGTTTCAGTTGTTGTACAAATAAATGCATTGCATTGCCACATAGTCATATTTTATTGGAGGGAGTATTTGCTGATTTGTGCTATAGTCAGTGACATGGAATGAAATTATTTTAAATGCTATAAAATAAAGGATTTAAAGCTGTATTGAAAAGTGAACATCTCAAAGTGTTTTTGTGTGAAATATTCTGTGTACCTATTTCTTTTATTCGTCATCATTAGCTTAGCAAGCATTTTACTAAATTATTAACTAATCATTAACTGTTCTGTAAGAGGATATCACAGGTAATCCAGAAAGAAAAGTATGCCATGTCGGTATTTATATGCATTTAACGACTACTTGATATATGCAGAGTATTAACATATTGTCTTATCCACTTACTAGCTGATTAACTTAAGGCAAATTGCTTCCCCTCTAACCCTTCGTTTTCTCATGTGTAAAATGTGGACAAAGATAATACCTATCTCATAGGGTTATTATGGGGATTACATGAGTTAATATGTGCAGTGGTTATGCTTAGCGGTCAGTGAATGTTAGCTATTATTATTGTGTAATTAATTGTAGATCAGTGGAAATTCATCTGTATTCTTTGGCCTTACGGCTAAGCTTATAGAAAAGATGCTTAACTTGTTGAGAAATAATGGATGTGATGATTCATTTCACATTAAGTTATTTAAATTTCTTACTGGTCATATAACACCTTTGTTGAGGTTCCAAATTAAGTTTTATAAAGGTGAATAAGGTCTTCTGCTTTTCTTTGAAGTATATTATTTTGGAACTTGTATAGAAAGTCAGTAAGAGAGGAGTGAATATCCTAAGAAATTCTAAGAGAAGGGAGATTTTTAGTTTTTTCCCTTGGTTTTGGCATAAGAAATCTATATTGGGGGGGCTAATAAATCAGATCATCTTTGAGAGATTAGTAATGGATTCGAGGAACATAATGATAATTTAATGATTCCATTTTTTAAACCTTTGTCATCAGTCTTTAATTGCTTCTGTAACTGAGTTTGTGTACTAATTTATTTATTAAAGTAACGTTAAACACTGAAATTCTGTGATCCCCACAAAGTGGTAGAAGGGAAATAGTTAGAATTTATGAAAAGATTAATTGGTAATTCTCTTTTGACATATTTTTTAATATACCAAACCATTAAATTTTTTGTCACTACTTTTATAATATAACTTGTTAGCCTTTACAGTTGGGTAAGTTGTAATATGGTTACTAAAGCTGAATTGAGAAACATGTCAAGTTTCTAGGAACAAAAGAACTATCTATAAGCAGAATTGTGTAGCTATGCACAGTTCTCTACCACTTGTAATTTGTTATATGTCTTGGTAATGACTCTATCTGGACATAGAGCCTACTCCAATTTGAGGGCATTTCAAGTAGATCTCTTATTCTTGTAGACAGAATGACTTTAGAAACAGAAAAAACTCTGAACTGTTGTCATTGTAAATGTCACAGGGATAGGCAAATAGTCTTCCTGACCAAATATACACTTTCTTCCATAGTATTGAATTTGACCGGGATTGTGACTATTTTGCAATTGCTGGAGTTACAAAGAAGATTAAGGTCTATGAATATGGCACAGTCATTCAAGATGCCGTGGATATTCACTACCCTGAAAATGAAATGACCTGCAATTCCAAAATCAGGTACTTAGATTATTTTTTTGGACATCATGTAGCGTGTGTATAACAGTCAGTGACTATAATTAGTATGAGTTTGTTGTTTTACCTTTCTGTGAGACTCCTTATTCAGTTATAAAAAAACACTGGTGGGGCGCCTGGGTGGCGCAGTCGGTTAAGCGTCCGACTTCAGCCAGGTCACGATCTCGCGGTCCGTGAGTTCGAGCCCCGCGTCGGGCTCTGAGCTGATGGCTCAGAGCCTGGAGCCTGTTTCCGATTCTGTGTCTCCCTCTCTCTCTGACCCTCCCCCGTTCATGCTCTGTCTCTCTCTGTCCCAAAAATAAATAAACGTTGAAAAAAAATTAAAAAAAACAAACAAAACAAAACAAAACAAAACAAAAAACCACTGGAATTGTATACAGAGGAGACTTCAGAATCTGTTTTAAAGTTATCGGTTGCTTTTACCCTGTAGGGGTTAGTAGTCATTGTTTTCCTGTTTGACCAATGAAAGTCCTTTTTGTTTCACTTAATCAAATAAAAATCTTTGTCGTAAATGGCTTTCCATGGGGTGTTGAATAAAGGATTACAATAGCCTATGAATAGTGCCTGAAAGTCAGGATTTTTTTTTCCCCTAGCAATGCACATCTCTCTAAGTATTTTAACTGTTTATAGTTTTAAGAGTTTTTTTTTCTTTTTCATAAGAATATTCTGCTGCTTTTCATTGAGGGCCTTATATTTAAGTTTCATACAATAAGGGTTAGAGTTCATAATCAGTGCTTTTCAAACCTGGAGTACTGTTAAAAATGCAGGAACTGGGA
>NW_024412426.1:17226740-17325962 GCF_014898765.1 Herpailurus yagouaroundi
TTTATTTAGAACTTTGAACATTTTCTAATTATACCTATTTTACCTGAATTCACCTACTTTACACACATATGTAGTATGTGTGTGTATATAGTATATATGCTCATTTTAATAGTGTTAATAATATAGCAAGTATTACAGTATTTATGTAATGTATTTGTTATAGCTTTCCTTTTCATTTCCTAATTCATTCCTAAAAATGGTAGACTGATAGTTTGTGAGCCTGCTCATTCATCAGTGGCGCTCGTCATCGAGAATCTATTATAGTTATTTTATCTTAAGTGGAAAGAAAATAGCATGAATAAGACATAACTTTATTGAGTTCTTATGTGGCAAGCATTGTCTTAAATGATTTATCTTAAGTAGACTTAACTATGAGATATTGCCCCATCTTATGTACAAGGAAGCTGAAGTACAGAAAGGTTAATTAACTTGCATAAGATCACACAGCTAGTCTCTGGAGGAGCAAGGATTCAAGCAGGTAGTTTCTTCACCATGTCGTGCCACTTATTTATGAAACGGAGGCCACAATAGTAATACCTGTTTCATAGGATTATATTTTAAATAAATCCACACAGTGCACTTAGCATACTACTTGGCCATTATCAAGATTCCTAAGAAATGTCACTGTAATGAAAAGGTGGATTAGAAGGTTTACCTTTTTTAAACAAGCTTCCTAAGTGATTCTCAGGCACTGGCTTAAAATCAAATAATACAAGGAATGCATCTAATAATATATTTATTTAGAACTTTGAACATTTTCGAATTATCCTTATACCTATTTTACCTGAGTCAATTACGTATGTGAAAATACGGCAATACTTTATGGGATGCTGGAGTAAATGGAAGAAGCTGTTCAAATCTGGAAGCTATGAGCTAAAGACTGAAAGGGTCAGTGTGTCAGCACACCCGAAGCCAGTTTGGAGCACACAGGTTTGGAAGGTGAACTAAACTACCCCAAACCACAACTGTGAAGCGGCACAGCTAGAATTTGAGCTCAGGTTTATCGAACTCTAAAATTTAACCCTTTTAACTTGCCATGTAATTTCTCCCAGAAATCTAGTAAGTATATGTAAACATGCAAATGAACTGTTAACAGTTTCTAAAATTTAGCATGAACGTAGGCAGTAGAGAGCAAAAGACTTTGTTATTTTCATGTGCTTTGAGATCATCTAGGTTAATTGCTTTCTAAGTGGCTTTTTCCTTAATATACATCAGCTTTATCATATGCTTCATTCACATATGTGTCTCACCAAAAGCATACATTTTTAGATGCGTTCTCAGTTTTGGAGCACTTGAGAATAGCTGAAACCATAAATGTTAAAAGCTTAATTCTAACTTAAATTCTTTCAATTGGAATTTCAGTCATAAGCTTATGTGAAGATTTTTTGTTTGTTTGTTTGTTTGTTTTTGGATGTGAGTACAGAAACCCAATTCAAATTAGTTTATTAGTGTATCTCAT
The DNA here is from genome assembly GCF_014898765.1 of Herpailurus yagouaroundi. Taxonomy (NCBI): domain Eukaryota; kingdom Metazoa; phylum Chordata; class Mammalia; order Carnivora; family Felidae; genus Herpailurus; species Herpailurus yagouaroundi. The sequence continues at coordinate 17,228,200 of NW_024412426.1, forward strand.
TCAGCACAACTTGATACAGGGGCCTGTACGATTTGATTAAGTCTCTGTCTTTCGGCTATGGCATGCTTTGTGCCCTGTTGGCTTTCTGTTTTCACTCATAGATATGCTTTACTCATGTATGAAAGATGGCCAGTGGCAGCTGTAGGCTTATGTCCATCTTTTGGCTAGTGAACAGTGTGAATAGTGGTAAGGGTTGTTACTTGGTAGTTCAGTAGAATAACGTGGGAGTTATTTGATATATTTTTTCCCAAATATGTTGTTGGCAGATTAAGGATTATGAAGTCATGTAAACCATTTAAAAAGGGTTCTAATCTTTTCTGAACACATCGACATTCTTTGTATTCGTTGTTACTTATTTTTACATGAAGTAAGGCTTAACTATTTTTCTTTCTTTCAGCTGTATCAGTTGGAGTAGTTACCATAAGAATCTGTTAGCCAGCAGTGATTATGAAGGCACTGTCATCCTATGGGATGGATTCACAGGACAGAGGTCAAAGGTCTATCAGGTAAATAAGGATACTAGTTTGCTTGTTTTAAGAACCACATTTTTACTTTCTTAATAATTGTAGGGGTTTATATGCTTTATAGTTACAAATTTTAGCCACTAATTTAGCCTTTTAAAAATATATGATAACCAAATAATGCTTTTCTGAAGCATCTCTTCTGACTTGTTTTACATTTATAGAATGTGTCAAATGAATTTCCAAAAGCAATAAAATATGTATATGTAAAAAGTTTGGGAACTACTTTGCATCTCATTTGTTTTCATAGCCTGTTTTATCTCCCTCCCACCAGAGCAATAAATTGGTATCAAACTTTTTGCTTTATTTTACCATCTATGTTCTGTCTGAGACTACTTTGTCTTCCTTCTGTATCCAGGAACATGAGAAAAGGTGTTGGAGTGTTGACTTTAATTTGATGGATCCTAAACTCTTGGCTTCAGGTTCTGATGATGCAAAAGGTACAATCTGAATCTCCTCTCCTACTTTCCCTCACTTCCTTATACCCAACTTAATTCCTTTTACTGGCAGAGATACAGATATTTATTAAAACTTGTGGCAGTCCTTTGTGATTATTATTCTAAAACTAATCTAAGCACAAAAATCTATCTTTTGGACTGAAAGAAAAATGAGTATACTGTATCTTCATTATAATAATTTTTTCTGGATTTATGTCACATGGTGACATTTTTATAACCAATTCCTTTATATATACCATCAAGTCAACTTTTTTTTGATGAAATATTTAGACCTGTCTCTGTTTTAAATGATATTAAATTTCTAGTGTATGCTAAAGTCTTTTAGTGAAGTTTATCATATTTCAAGGCAAGAGTTCTTCATTTTTTTTCCCCCGCAAATTTAATTGACCTCTTCTGTTTTTTCTTGTATATCCATATTTACTATTCATTTTTTTCAGTTGTCCATACTGTTTTGTTTTGGCCTGGTTCTTCTCACCATTAGATTTCTAAAGCCCTGTTAACAGATTTCTTTAACCTTATAGTTAATAGCCTTAATTTTTTCGCCCTCCTTTTTTGCATGTAACTTATAGACTAGCGATTAGATAGGCAGAGATAACTCTAGTGTTGAAAAGTTTATTTCATAATGATAGTGCATGCCCTATTTTGTAAAAGGGAAATGAACATATCTGGATTTCCCCCCAAAAGATCAAAAAGTAGCAAGTTGTTTACCCTTTTTAATGGTTATTTTGAAAGAGAGAGAGACAGAGACAGAGACAGAGAGCAAGCATGAGTGGAGGAGGGACACACAATCTGAAGAAGGCTCCAGGCTTTGAGCCATCAGCACAGAGCCCGACATGGGACTCAAACTCATGAACCGCGAGATCATGACCTGAGCCGATGTTGGACACTCAAGCGACTGAGCCACCCAGGCACCCCTAAATGTACTTTTTAATAGTATACTGAGGATAGCCTTTATTGAGTTGAATACTTGTATTTTAGTACTGAAGAGTAATATTTATTCAAAGGTCTTCACTGGTCAGAGTCTTTCTCTGGAAAATAGAAGCCAATGGAAACAATTTAAGTAGGCAAGGATTTTTAAAGCTATTTATTCATGTTAAATTGTTTTAAAATACACGTAACATGAAATGAAGCATTTTAACTGTTTTTAAGTACTGTTTAGTGGCATTAAGTACATTCATGATGTTGCAGTCTTCACTGCCGTTAGTCCATAGAACTTTTTTCATATCGTCAAAACTGACACTTTCTACCCATGAAACATAGCTTCCCATTTCCCCTTTACCTAGCCCCTGGCAGTCACCTTTCTGCTTTGTGTCTCTATCGATTTGACTACTTGTAACTACCTCATATGAGTGGAATCATGCAGTATTTGTTTGTGACTGGCTTATTTCACTTAGCATAAAGTCTTTAAGGTTCATATATGTTGTAGCATGTATCAGAATTTTTTTAAATTAAATTAATGGATTAATTAATTTTTTAAATTTACATCCAAGTTAGTTAGCATATAGTGCAACAGTGATTTCAGGAATAGATTCCAGTGATTCATGCCCTATGTATAACACCCAGTGCTCATCGCAACAAGTGTCCTCCTTAATGCCCCTTAACCCATTTAGCCCAACCCCCCTCCTGCAACCCCTCCAGCAATCCTTAGTTTGTTCCCTGTATTTAAGAGTCTCTTATGTTTTGTCCCCCTCCTTGTGTTTTTTTTTTTTTTTGTAAATTTTTTTTTTTTTAACGTTTATTTATTTTTGGGACAGGGAGAGACAGAGCATGAACGGGGGAGGGGCAGAGAGAGAGGGAGACACAGAATCGGAAACAGGCTCCAGGCTCTGAGCCATCAGCCCAGAGCCCGACGCGGGGCTCGAACTCACGGACCGCGAGATCGTGACCTGGCTGAAGTCGGACGCTTAACCGACTGCCTTGTTTTTATATTATTTTTGCTTCCCTTCTGTTTTGTATCTTATGTTCTTCTGTTTTGTATCTTAAATTCTTCACATGAGTGACGTCCTATGATACTTGTCTTTCTCTGACTAATTTCGGTTAGCATAATAGCCTCTAGTTCCATCCACGTAGTTGCAAATGGCAGAATTTCTTTTACAAGGCTGAATTATAATGTATTCTATGAATGTATCACATTTTGTTTATCCATTCATCATCTATAGACATACATTTGGGTTACTTCTACCTTTTGGGCTATTATGAATAATGCTGCTATGAACGTGAGTGACAAACTATCTTTTTATGTCCTGTTTTTAGTTCTTCTGGGTATATACTCAGAACTGGACTTTCTGGATATGGTACTTACATGTTTAATTTTTTGAGGAAACATCATTCTGTTTTCCATAGTGGCCGCACCATTTTACATTTCCACCAGCAGTGCCTGACTGTTTCAGTTTCTCCATATCCTCACCAACACCTGTTATTTCCTTCCTTCCTGGTAATGATTTTAATGGTGTGAAGGGGTATCTTATTGTGGTTTTGCTTTGCATTGCCCTAATCATAGTGATGTTGAGTGTCTTTTCATGTGCTTATTGGCCATTTGTATATCTTCTTTGGAGAAATGTTTATTCAAGACCTATGCCAATTTTTTAATTATTATTATTATTATTATTATTATTATTATTATTTTGCTGCTGTTGAATTGTAGGTGTTCTCTGGATAGTGTGGATATATATTCTAAAACTGTTTAGTTATTTTGAGAGAGAGAGGGAGAGAGAGAGGCAGAGACAGAGAGAGAATGCCTGTGGGCACGGTGTGGGGAGGGGCAGAGAGAGGGTGAGAGAGAATCCTAAGCAGGCTCTGCATTGCCAGCACAGTGCCTAACATGGGGGCTCAAGTTCACGAACCGTGAGATCATGACCTGAGGTGAGGTTAACCAACCGAACCACCCAGGTGCCCCTGGATAGTCTGGATATTAATCCCTTATAAGATATGTGACTTGTTCATAGTGTGCTTTGATGCACAGAAGTTTTTCATGTTGATGAAGTCCAAATTGTCTAATTTACTTTATGTTGCCCGTGCCTTTGATGTCATATCCAACGAGTCATTGCCAAATGTAATGAAGATCTTGCCCTTTGTTTTCTTTTTTTTTTTTAATTTTTTTTTCAACGTTTTTATTTATTTTTGGGACAGAGAGGGCCAGAGCATGAACGGGGGAGGGGCAGAGAGAGAGGGAGACACAGAATCGGAAACAGGCTCCAGGCTCCGAGCCATCAGCCCAGAGCCCGATGCGGGGCTTGAACTCACGGACCGCGAGATCGTGACCTGGCTGAAGTCGGAGGCTTAACCGACTGCGCCACCCAGGCGCCCCATTGCCCTTTGTTTTCTTCTGAGAGTTTTATAATTTTTGTTCTTACATGTCTTTGATCCATTTTGAGGTGACTTTTGTGTATGGTGAAAAGTAAGTGTCTGACTTCATTCATTTACATGCGGAAATCCATTTTTCCTAGTACCACTTGTTGAAAAGATTGTCCTTCCCTCATTGAAAGGTCTTGACACTTTTCAAAAGGTCAAAAATCATTTGATCATATCTTCAGGGGTTTATTTCTAGAGTCTTTTCTGTTGGTTGGTCTGTTTTTTCTACCATACTGTTTTGATGACCGTAGCTTCGTTTGAAATGAGGAAGCGTGAGTCCTCCATCTATCTTCTTCTGTTTCAAGATTGTTTTAGCTTTTTAGGGTCAACGAAGATCCCGTATGAATTTTAGGGTGAATTTTATTTTATTATTTCTTTTCTTCTGCTTTCTTTGGTTTTAGTTTGCACTTCTTTTTCTAGTTTCCTAAGATGGAAGCTTGGATTATTGATTGTAGATCTTTTCTCTTTGCTAATATATGCATTTAATGTTATTATAAATGCCCCTATTGCAGTGCTGGATCTCACAAGTTTGGATAAGTTATATTTTAATTTTCATTTATTTCAAAATATTTGAGAATTTTTTTTGAGATTTCTTACTTGACTTATGTGTTATTTAGAAATGTATTGTTTAGGGGTGCCTGGGTGGCTCGGTCAGGCTTCTGACTTCAGCTCAGGTCATGATCTCGCGATTCATGAGTTCCAGCCCCGTGTCGGGCTTGCTGCTGTGTGCGCTGAGCCCGCTTCCGATCCTCTGTGCCCCTTTCTCTCTGCCCCTCCCCTGCTTGCTTGCTCTCTCAAAAATAAATAAACATTTAGAAAAAAAAAAAGTGTGTTGTTTAATCTCTAGGCGTTATGGAATTTTCTAGCTATCTCTCTGTTACTGATTTCTAGTTTAATTCCATTGTGGTCTAAGAGATACATTATTTAATTTCTCTTTTAAATTTGTTAAGATATGTTCAGAACCCACATTTTGGTCTGTCTTGCTGAACGTCTCATGTGACTTTGAGAAGAATGTATATTCTAATTAGATAGCCTGTAGATACCGTTTATATTCATTTGAATGATGGTGTTTTGAATTCAGCTATGTCCTTACTGATTTCTTACTGCTGGTTCTGTCCATTTCTGATAGAGGGGTGTCTATTTTTTAGATTCTATGTTGATCTGTTTCTTTTTTTTTCTCCTGTAACACATTGTCTTGATTTATAGCTTTATAGAAACTCTTGAAGTCAAGTAGTCTTCCATTTTTTTAAAAAATGGTTTTAGCTCTTTACTTTTTCTGCTCTTGCATATGTGTTTTAGAATCAGGTTTGGCAGTACCAATGGAAAATCCTGTTGAGATTTTGATTAGGATAGTATTGAATCTGTAGATCATTTTTGGAAAAATTGATATCTGAATATATTGAGACTTCATTCCATGAACATGGTTTATCTTTCCAATTTTAGGCTTTAAATTTTTTTTTTAACAGTTTTATAGTTTTCTGCATACAAACCCTGCACATTATTACAACTAAATAGTTTGGTTTTGGTGCTATTGAAAATGTTGTTTAAAACACATTAGTATTCATTCATTGTTTACTAGTTTGAAGAAAAACAATTGATATTTAAATATAAATTTTGGGGGCGCCTGGGTGGCTCAGTCGGTTAGGCGTCCGACTTCAGCTCAGGTCACGATCTCGCGGTCCGTGAGTTCGAGCCCCACGTCGGGCTCTGGGCTGATGGCTCAGAGCCTGGAGCCTGCTTCCGATTCTGTGTCTCCCTCTCTCTCTGCCCCTCCCCCATTCATGCTCTGTCTCTCTCTGTCCCAAAAATAAATAAACGTTTAAAAAAATATATATACATATATATATAAATTTTGTTTCAACAAACTTGCCAAAAGTCTCTCTTTATTTTTAAGAGATTATGTTTGGAGATTCCAAACTGGAGGGCCAGTCATGTCAGCAGAGTTGTAGAGGCCACTTTTAGGCAACAGACTTGAGCAGTGGAAAACTTGTATCATGTAAAAGGTCCCACAGTGACTGCTGGACTGAATGCAAACAGGCTTATTAGGCAACCCACCTCAAAATAGCCATAAGCTCTAATTGACCAATGGACTACTTACAATCAGGCACAGTTACCAAAAAAGGAAAATGCTATGTGTTCTAATACCTCCTCACTGCCCCCATAACTACAACCCCCCACCACTGCCTTCTGGTAGATAGCCTCTCCTTTGCTGTCCTGCCTGCTGCTTCCTTGCAGTGTATTTAAGACACCTCTGTCATTTTTATTCTGTCTTGGGTGAACTCTTTCACTGCCTGTGCCACTGACTTCCACCTGATCTGGTTGCCCCACGAGAGCCACTAATCCTTTTTTGTTTCCAAAGTGTGTCCATTTCTTTTTTTCTTTTCTTTTTCTTTTCTTCCTACTTTCTCTTGTTTTGTTGTACTTGCAAGAATTTGCAGAATGATGGTGTATACAGTGGTGACAGCAAACATACTTGCCTTGTCCTGATCTTGTGGGGAATGCTTATAGTCTTTCAACATTAATAGGTATTTTTAGGGTTAGGCTTTTATTGGACATGTTTTTTCAGGTTAAGGAAATTCTCTTCCCTGTTTGCCAGGAATATTTATCATGAACGGATGTTGAATTTTATCATGATTTTTCTGTATCTCTTGAGATGATTATATTGTTTTTCTTCTTTTTTTTCTTAATGTCCTGAGCTATAATGATCTATTTTCATATCTTGAAGTAGAGTTATATTCCCAGGACAAACCTCATTTTGGCCATGATGTATTATCTCCTTTCTGTATTGCTATGTTGGAGTTGCTGAATTAATTTTTTAAAAATATTTTTGCATCTATATTCATGAGGGGGTATTGGCCTTTAGTTTTCTATTCTTATAAATTTTGTTGTGGCTTTTGTGTCAGGATAATGGTGGCCTTGTAAAATGATTTCTCTTGTTTGTGGGAGGTAGAGATGGAAGTGATTATTTAGAATTACTGTTGTTTGGTTCATAAATCTTCCATATAATTTGTCGTTGAGGCTTTCTGGGCCTGCAGTTTTCTTTGTTTGAAGGTTTTAACTAAGAATTTATTTTTTTGTAATTGAGGTGTAGTTGACACACCATGTTCCATTAGTTTCAGCTGTACAACATGGTGGTTCAACGTCTTTATGTTACGTTGTGCTCACCACAAAGGTAGCTACTGTCACTTGTACGATGCTATTACAGTCCCATTGACTATGTCCCCTGTGGTATAGCTTTTATCCCTGTGACATAAGAATTTAATTCTTTACTGGATGTAGGACTATTCAGTTCATCTGTTTCTTCTTGAATGAGCTTTGGTAGTTTATATCTTTCTGGAACTGGTATTTTGTGTTCTCTCTCTGATCTATTATTTATGTATTTAGGTCAGTGTGGCATTAAGTGTATCAATTTTAATAATCTTTTTCAAATATCTAACTTTTGATTTTATTGATTTTTCTTTTGTTAGTTTTAGTTTCGTTTTGGTGTTTGTTCATTAACTTTTCTTCATTTCCTTTTAAAATTTGCTTCGAGTGGGATTTCCTTTTTTACTGTTTTGTCAAGGTTGAGATTTATGTCACTGATTTGAGCCTTGTATCTTTTCTAATATAAATATTTTCTGGTATATATTTCCCTTTAAGCACCACTTCAGCTGATCCCTCAAATTTTCATATAATGTATCTACTTGTTCATTCACTTTTAAAAGTACATCTGATTTCTTTTGTGTTCTCGTGTTTAGCTAAGAATTATTTTTAAATGTGTTTTGACATTCCCAACTTTGCTTAAAGTTTTCAGAAATCTTTCGGTTTTTGATTTATAGCTTAATTCTAGTAAGAGAACATATTTTATATAACTTTCTTTTCTTTTTTTCTTTTTTTTTAATGCTTTATTTAGTGTTTTTGAGAGAGAAAGAGACAGAGTGCAAGCTGGGGAGGGGCAGAAAGAGAGAGGGAGACACAGAATCTGAAGCAGGCTCCAGGCTCTGAGCTGTCAGCACAGAGCCCGATGCAGGGCTCGCACCCACAAACTGTGAGATCATGACCTGAGCTGAAGTCGGACACTTAACTGACTGTGAGCCACCCAGACGCCCCTAATTTTAATTCTTTTAGATTTGTTATGATTTCTTTTATGGTCTGGAATATGATCTGCCTTGGTAAATATCCAGGTGCATTGAAAAGATTCTGTAGTTTCCATTGGAGTGTTCTGTGAGTGTCATTTAGGTCAAACTTGATAGGTTTTTTTGTTTGTTTGTTTGTTTGTTTTTTTGGTTTTCTATATTTTTGCTCTGTGTGTGTGTGTTTTGTCTCCTTGTTCTATTGATTATTAGGAATGTTGAAATCTGGGGGGCACCCGGGTGGCTCAGTTGGTTGAGTATGTGACTTCAGCTCGGGTCATGATCTCACAGTTTGTGGATTCGGGCCCCACATTGGTCTCGCTGCTGTGAGCGCAGAGCCTACTTTGGGTGCTCTGACCCCTTCTCTCTCTCCCCACCCCTGCTTGCATTCTCTCTTAAAAATAAATAAAAATTCTTAGGGATTCCTGGGTGGCTCAGTTGGTAAGCGTTCCATGTCAGCCCAGGTCGTGATCTCACAGTTCATAGGTTCAAGCCCCTGTGTCCGGCTCTGTGCTGACAGCTCAGAGCCTGGAAGCTGCTTCTAGTTCCGTGTCTCCCTCTCTATCTGCCCCTCAGCCACTCATTCTCTGTCTTTCCCTCTCTCTGTCAAAAATAAATAAACATTAAAAATATTAAAAATAAGTAAAAATATTTTAAAAAAAGACTGTTGAAATATGATTTTATTTCTACTTTTGGTTATGGAAGACTTTTGTTTTGCCTCTGTTTTTTGTTTGTTTTGATTTTTTTGAAGTGGTATTGTTAGGGTCTTAAGCATTTATAATTGTTATCTTGGTGAATTGACCCTTTTCTCAGTATATAATGTTGCTTTTTATCCCTGAATCCCTTTTTATTCTTCTGAATCTATTTTGTTAGGTATTCATCAAAGCAGTAATCTCTTTTTCCTTTCCTCTGAGATTCCAATTATATGTTAGACCTTCTCATTTTGTCTTACAGGTCCCCTTGACTCTGTTCTTTTGATATCAAATCTTTTCTCTTCTTTACATTAAGTAGTTTCTGTGTTCTTTTGGGCTCTTATCCTTTTGTCTTCAGTTTGATACTGATTGAGTTCAGTGACTTATGCAAGTTACTGTATTTTTCCTAAAATTTTCATTTGATTCTTATTTTATAGTTCCTGTATTTATACTCAGTATTTCTGTCTCTATTAATTTTAAATGTATTTACCTTTTACCCCCATGGAGCACAGTTACAGTAGTTGCTTTAAAATCTGTTGCCTAATTCCAACATCTAGATTTTACAATTGGTTTTTGTTGATGGTATGTTCATTTGAAAAGTTTTCACATTTTCCTGGATTTGTACCGAGTAATTGATGGGTTGTATCTTGGGCATTTTGAATATTATATTTTGTAAGACTCTGGGTTCTGTTCAGATTATCTGGAGAATATTTTTTGTTTCGTTTTGTTTAGGTAGGTGATTGGCGGTTTAGATTCCATCTTGCTTTCTGTATGATAGTTAAATTGCCAGGGTGGTTTTCAAACCTCTGCTGTGCTGCGTTGGTTTGTTTCATGCATACGCCATTCAGGGGTTAATCTGGAAATTGAGTTGTCTTTTCAGTTGTAGTTCAATTCACAAGGCTTTGTGTCTATCTTGCACATATAAGACTTAGGCCTGTTCATACACAGAATGTGGGATCTTCTCCAGTGCTTTCCTTTCCAGGTTCCTCCCACACTCTTTGTCTCCCTTTTTTACTGAGGCTTTACCAAGAAAGTTGGGGTTTCTCTACAGATGAGTTACTCCTTTTTATGTCCACAGAAATGGAGTTTGTGTAGGAATATTAGCCTGCCATACTGCTGTAGCTCTGTGATGGAAGCCCACCATGGGGAAAAGTTGAGAGAGAACAAGAATAAAACAAAAGAAAAAATAAAGATTACTCTCAACCCTGTGACTTGCAGAAATGCCTTTTACCAATCTTATGGTCAGAAACACAGGGATTTTGCTCAGTTTTTGCTGATTGAGTTTTGGCTTTGGCTTGCATGGGAGAAAAGAAATGGTACTCTCACTCCTGTTTTGGTTACTTCTTTTAAATTTTGAATTTCCTTTCCGTAATGACTGTTTTTCCTTACTTTTCAGATTCCTCAGACATTTCCTTTTAGTTTTTGATATTGTCCTCTAAGTAAACTCACAGTGAGAGAAATTGGCTACAGTGGGCTTACTCTGCCTTGGTTGGTACTAAAAGTCCCAAATGCATTACACCCATCTCAAAATATTTAGTGTTGTGTAAATGTATTTATCACTCTTTGGTGATTTTTTTATTGCTTGTAAGATACTGCCTTTGTGATTATAGTAAGAATACTTTAAATTCCTTTAATGTATTTAACACATTTATTATTAGCATTTTAAATGTTTTATACTTTTTAACATTTTATATATTTTGCATTTAGTAATATCCATTTGCTAATGGATATTATTTTTTAAACCATAAATATTGAGTCCTTATAAATGATATTTTTTGTATTCATGCTGTTACTTATTTAATGCTGTGTAGTTTCAAAGTAGTTTACTTTCAAATACATATGCACATACTTGTATGTTAAACAAGTTAATGTTAAACATGAATGTAGTAGGCGTATAGATGCAGTTTTGCTGTGTAGCAAGTTAATCAGAAAAGAATGTTATGAACTAATTTTAAGTTGTTTAGGAGAAATATGTTTTTCTTTTTAAATACATAAACTAAGAATCATTTGCAATGAGTTATCTTACTGAATTAGAATTAACACATTCTTTAACGTTTTTTTTTTATCCCCAAATATGAATTTGAAGAGTAATAGCACTATTTACAGGTTCTTATTTATTCCAGATTTTCATAGCTGCATACGTTAATGTGAAAGTGATGAATTTGAAATCTTGACAAATTAAAAAAATAATTTCAGTTAACTCATACTAAATGAAATACTTTTTTTTATCAAAGGACTAAAAAATATAACTGCAACAAAGTAAATAGTATTATCATAAATAGTATTATCTGTCTTATAACTTTAGGTAGTTACCTTTTCTAAAAGTTATAACTTTACTAAGTGGAATATCTCCTTTATCTAAACGAAGTTCAAAGGCTTATGTTAGCATCCCAAATGGCCCAGTGACCGCTTGTGTAATTCCCTACCTCCCCATTATTCCATTCTGTATGATTGGTAAAGTACCACAGAAGTGAAGGTATGTCACTTTTTTTTTTTTAAGTTACTTTATTTATTTTTGAGGGGTGAAGGAGACTATGCGCGGGACAGTGCAAAAGAGCAGGGGAGGGGCAGAGAGGGAGAGAGAATCCCCAGCAGGCTGTGTGAGCCTGCTGTGAGCGCAGAGCCCGACTTGGGGCTTCAGCCCGTGAGCCGTAAGATCATGACCTGAGCCAAAATCAAGAGTCAGACACTCAACTGGCTGAGCCACCCAGTGTATGTCACTTCTGAAATTAGTTCATATAAAACATTTAGCCTTTGGGGAGCCTGGGTGGCGCAGTCGGTTAAGCGTCCGACTTCAGCCAGGTCACGATCTCGCGGTCCGTGAGTTCGAGCCCCGTGTCAGGCTCTGGGCTGATGGCTCGGAGCCTGGAGCCTGTTTCCGATTCTGTGTCTCTCTCTCTCTCTGCCCCTCCCCCGTTCATGCTCTGTCTCTCTCTGTCCCCAAAATAAATAAACGTTGAAAAAAAAATAAAAAAAATAAAACATTTAGCCTTTATCTTCATTTGGGTCCATGAGGAGACGCTAGCAGTATTGTCACAAGCCCATATTACGGGGAACTGAATCACATGCCAAGAGCCATGTTGAGGGACTGAGCTTGAAAGCAGATCCTCGAGTTCAGCTGCATGGAGACCTCTTATCCTGGAGACTCTGAGCAAAAACCATCCAGCTGAGCTGCTCAGAGATTCCTGACAATCAGAAACTGTGTAACAGCAAATTTTGCTGTTTTAAGTTGCTGAGTACTGGGGCAGTTGGCTGTACAACAACAATAGGTAACTAATATAACAAAGCCTGTTTTCTCTATTTGATCAAGTTGAAAAGAAAAACTTGAGGGTAAATCAGTATTGGCAAAGTACACATCTTTGTGTCTAGTCTTTCATATTTTTAAATAGATTTATAATATAGTGCATATGTCCCTCAGGTTTTCTGTAGTGTTTGGTGAAACAGCACCATCCCTTTCTGCTCGTTGTGTTTTCTGTAGTATGTAGGCAGTGGCTCAGAAGTGGTTCAAGAGTAGGGGATATCAAATGTATTCATAGTTGCACTGAAGACAGGCTTTTTTTTTTACCGTGTCAAACACCCACCGGTGCCTGTTTTCTCCTCCTCCTCTTCCGCTTCCTCCTCCTCCTCCTCCTCCTCCTCCTCCTCCTCCTCCTCCTCCTCTTCACGAATTCCGTTTTAGCAGTTTTGGTGCAAACAGACATGCAAAGAAGCTCTGAAACATAAATCCTGCTTATTGGAATTGGTGTTGACGTTATTATAGATATTCAATGTATTCTAGTTTTGGAAAAATAATTTTGAACAAAAGTACTTGGAGACTGTTTAACTCTTATTTTAAAAATTAATAGATGGTAAACTATACTGATCTTCCAGGGTAGTTGGATTTTTAAAAATTGAGTATTTTTTAATGGGATTTAAGATTCAGATGATACTTAGAAAAAACTTTACTTCTTAACTTTAATCAAACTTGTAATAAGATATACAGGTTTGAGTGACAAGTTCACTTCCTAAAGCCAGCTAGGTAGTATTGGTTTTACTTTTAGCCTCCTACGTTGCAACACGGCTGTTCTGGCAGTCACTATTTTGATGTTGTAAGGAAGTTCAAAGAAGACTACGTGTACATAAGTGAAGCGTGTTTCTTTTAATTTCCTTAATTAGTTCTTCACCTGGAGGAGGGAATTTTCTTTTAAATTCACTTTTACTTTTTCTTACAAAGTTTTCACACTAAATGATGAAGTTCTAAGTTTTGATGTTCCATGAAATCTTTACTATCATTCTCTTAAGGAGAAAGTAACAGGAGGCTTATTATTTTATTATTATTTTTTTAATGTTTATTTATTTTTGAGAGACAGGGAGAGACAGAACGTGAGCGGGGAGGGGCAGAGAGAGAGAGGGAGACACAGAATCCGAAGCAGGCTCCGGGCTCTGAGCTGTCGGCACAGAGCCCGACGCGGGGCTTGAATTCACGAGCCGTGAGATCGTGACCTGAGCTGAAGTCAGCCGTTCAACCGACTGAACCACCCAGGTGCCCCACAGGAGGCTTATTATTATTGATTTACATGCTGTCTCTTTATTTTGAGGACCATCTCATTTACATTTGCTTCAGACGTTTTCTTCCAAACCTTTTGTTGATTTCTTCTACACTTTCTACTATTTTACTTTTTAATCTATGATGCCATTTTAGGAATACTGGGTTAATTTTAATACTGTTTCATCTTATCTGTTCTAGTAGTTTTCTAGAAGTCCTAATACTGCGTATCACAAAATGGCTGACTTGCACAACAGAGATTTATTCTCTCACCTTACTGGAGGCCTGAAGCCCAGAAATGAAGGTGTTGGCAAGGCCATGCTCCCTCTGAAGGCTCTGGGGAAGACTCCTTCCTCGCTGTCTTCCTAGCTTGTGGTGGCTGGTAGCAGTCCTTCCATTTCCATTTCTTGACTTGCGGCTGCATCCAGTTTTTGCCTTCCTTGATACATGGCCTTTTGTACTTTGTACCTGTCTATCCAAGTCTCCTTCTTCTTATGAAGGTATCATTCATTGGATTTAGGGTCCATCCGAATCCAATATAACCTCATTTTAACTTGATTACATCTGCAAAGACCTTATTTACAAATTAAGTGGCATTCAGAGGTACCCGGGGTTATGAATACAACATAGCTTTTCGGGGAACACAGTTTAACTCATAGCACCTGTATTGTTTAATAATCAGTAAGAAATTAAAATGTATCATTTTTTATTTTCCTTTTCTAAGCTATAAATATTCACTGTATCTTTATTTTAAGCCTTAGTTATTGTTATAGCTTAGTTATATTGGATTCTAATATCTTTCATATTGAAAATTGTAATTATGATGTTTACCATTGTGACGTATTGTTTGATTGATTTAAATTTTAATTAGTTAATATAACAGTGCAATATTGGTCTCAGGAATTAGGTGATTCATCACTTACATACAACACGAAGTGCGCATCACAAGTGCCCTCCTTAATTAATACCCATCATCCATCTAGCCCATCTTCCATTCACCTCCCTCTGTCAACTGTCATCATTAAGAGCCTCTTGTGGTTTGTTTCCTGCTTTTCTTCCCTCTCCCTTCATATGTTGTTTTGTTTCTTAAATTCCGCCTATAAATGCAATCATGTTGTATTTGTCTTTCTCCAAGTGACTTATTTCACTTAACATAATACATTCTAGCTCCATCCAAGTCATTGCAAATGGCAAGATTTCATTCTTTTTGATGGCTGAGTAATATTCCATTTCATATATACCACATTTTCTTTATCCGTTTTTCAGTTGATGGGTATTTGGGCTCTCTCCATAGTTTGGCTGTTGTCATTGTGACTTACTTTTAAAATGTTAATGATTACATCATTCAGAAAATTACCATAAAATAAAAAGAGACTTTCTAATTTATTTATTTATTTATTTATTTATTTTTTTTTTTTTTAATTTTTTTTTTCAACATTTATTTATTTTTGGGACAGAGAGAGACAGAGCATGAACGGGGGAGGGGCAGAGAGAGAGGGAGACACAGAATCGGAAACAGGCTCCAGGCTCCGAGTCATCAGCCCAGCGCCTGACGCGGGGCTCGAACTCACAGACCGCGAGATCGTGACCTGGCTGAAGTCGAGACTTTCTAATTTAAATGTCATTTTGTTCTAGCTCATTATACTTACTTATATTTAATTCTCATAAAACACTGATCTGTAACCTTTGTTTATAAAGGGTTTAGTGATTAGTATAAGTGGGATTATGGGAACAATAGGTGCTCCATGAATATTTGTTGTAGATTAACTTCCGCGTGCTACGTTGTTAAGGTACAGTTCTACCACTGGATATTCTAACCTATAAATGCTATATTTGACTTGTAGACTTTTACATTCAGCTAGCCATTTTATCTCAGAATTGCGTATCTTAATTGCCTGGACAGTTATATATTAATTGAAATAGCACATGATTCCTATTAGAAAATAACATGAAAGAAATAAAGTATTACTATTTAAAACTCTTACTCTTTTATTTCAATATTGTGTGTCTTTATTTTTCTCTTAGAGGGCTAATAAATTCATTAGGGTGTAAATAACTTTTTTAATGGTTAACTTTTATTCTGAGAGTCCACATATTAAGAAATGCTCTATGGAATTCCACTCATAAGAAGTAAATTATTCACACAGAGAAAATCTCTATTCTTAGGAAGTACCATTTTTTACCTTATTATTTTTTTTTTTTACTCCTATTACCATATTAGCATTCCTGAATGGATTTTAGAGGCATCTGGGTGGCTAGTCAGTTAGCCTCTAACTCTTGATTTTGGCTCAGGTCATGATCCCAGGGTGGTGGGTTCAAGCCCCGCATCTGGCTCCTTGCTAAGTGTGGAGTCTGCTTGGGAGTGTCTTTGTCTCTCTCTCTCTCTCTCTCCCTCCCTCCCTCCCTCCCTCCCTCCCCCTCCCTCCCCCTTCCCTTCATCCCCCTCCCTCCTTTTTTCCCCCCCTCACTCTCTCCTTCCCTCTGTCCCTCTCCACTGCTCATGCTCACTCTCTCTCTCAAAAATGAAATAAAATATTTAAAAAAGATTCTAAAATTTTACTCTATCCTAATACTAGTTTTCATCCCTAAATGTACTTTGGAGTCACCCAACGAGCTTATAAAAAAAAAAACAACAATACCTAATGGGGTGCGTGGGTGGCTCAGTCGTTAACTCTTAGTGTTGGCTCAGGTCATGATCTTATGATTTGTGGGTTCGAGCCCTGTGTTGGGCTCTGCACTGACAGTTTGGAGCCTGCTTGGGTTTCCCTCCCTCCCTCCCTCAAAATAAATAAATAAATAAACCTAAAAAAATTTAAAACACAACAATACCTGGACCCTAACTGGGTATTGTTCAGGATGGGACATTGGTGCCCACTGAAAAGATGGATAGGAAGATTTTTGTTGTTACCATTAATGTTTATTTTTAGTTGTGATGTGCAACCAGTATTGTAACCAATATTTTGAAAATCTATTTTCTTTGTGTATTCTATTGTCTATGAAGACATTTTTGTTTAAAAACAATATGATGAGGGCACCTGGGTGGCTCAGTCAGTTGCGCGTCTGGCTCTTGATTTTGGCTCAGGTCATGATCCTCATGGTCATGATCAAGCCCCCTTTCAGGCTTTGCACTGGGCATGGAGCCTCTCTCTTACTTTCCTTCTGCCCCTCCCCTGCTCACCTGCATATGTGCCCTTTCTTTCTCTCTCTTTTGTAAATAAATAAAATATATGATATGATATGATAATGATAGATGCTCTGGTACCTTAGAAGACAATAGCTCACCTTTCTGTTTCTGCTTTCAGATCTGACTTGGTCTAATTAGTCAGCTTGCCATTCCTTAATCATGATAATAATTCTCAGTATATACCATTGGAATAGACTGCATATCAAATATTGAAACAAATATTTAAAGTTTAGCTAAATAATTTAGTAACATTACTTTAAACATACTCGTATCATGTAACTGAGTTCCTATATAAAATTGAAAAATCATGAAATTCTTTTTTTTTTTTTAATGTTTATTTGAAAGGGGGCATGAGTGAGTGAGGGGTAGAGAGGGAGAGGAAGAATCCCATGTAGGCTCCACACTCAGCACAGAGCCCAACTCGGGGCTCAATCCCATGACCATGAGATCTTGACCTGAGCCGAAATCAAGAGTGAGACGCTTAACCAATTGAGCCACCCAGGTGCCCCTAAATCATGGAATTCTCACTTGAAAGATAAAATAAGAACTGCTTCTAGGTAGTTTAAATGGCATTTGTATTCTGATATATGTAATACATATATGACTCTGTGTGTGTGTGTGTGTGTGTGTGTGTGTGTGTGTGTGTGTAGGAGTGGGTGACTATATGACTCCTCTTCCAACCTGTGACACTTTTGAGAAACACACACACGCACACACCATTTTTTTTAAAGTAGGCTCCATGCCCAAGGTGGGGCTTGAACTCACAACCCTGACATCTGGAGTCACATGCTCTACCCAGTGAGCCAACCAAGTACCCTCCCCCCACCCACACACACTGTTTAAAGAATACTAAAACAAATACACATGTATCTCCATATTGCTTGTTTTACCCCTGTCTTTTATGCCTTAGATATGGGATCATGTTACTTCTCAGCATACACTGATTTTCTGTTGTTTTCTGACTTTGAAACTATGCTCTCGGTTTCAGTATATTGTTTTATTATGCAGTCATGCAGTTTAAACAGTATTGGTCCTCATAAACTAAAATGCTTTGGAATAGTATGAAAAGGCAACTGTAGAAATAAGCTAACTTTCTAGTTTATAGAAGCATTTGCTAGTGCATTGTTTAATTCTTTTTATTTTTATTTGTCCTTTACTCTTAGTGAAGCTATGGTCTACCAACCTAGACAACTCAGTGGCAAGCATTGAGGCGAAGGCTAACGTGTGCTGTGTTAAATTCAGCCCCTCTTCTAGATACCATTTGGCTTTCGGCTGTGCAGGTAAGAAATTAGAGCAGTTTTATCTTCTTTTGATGTTGGTTGAGTATTGTGGCTAGGATAAAAGACCGTATTTTAAAATGAATAACTTTCCTTATAGGTTTAAATTTTGTTTTTGTTATTAGACTCTAAGTTAGAAGTATGCACTGTGCCATCATTACTCATTTATTGCTGTGCTTTAATTTCAGTATTCTGTCACCCACGTTTAATACATAAAGTTGGGTTTGTTGATTCTTTTTGTTCCTCTAAGTCTTTGTATGCATGAACTAATGCTTATTCACAAACTTAGGTCATAATGATGTTTAAATGATTAAGTTATATTGTATAGACACAGGAATCCATTTTTAATTAAAGGAAATCTATTCACTCGTTCAACAATTTTGTGTGTATACATACACACACACGCATGCACACACGTATATAGTACTGTGCACAAAGCACCCATATAGGGATAGTGAATAAGATAAAATCTTGTATCATGGAATGCATGGTAACACAGGAAGTACTCAAAAGCATGTTATCTGTTAATATCATAGCAAAGAATTTTTTGATAACATCTTTTTCTTAGCTAGGGTGACCAACTGTCTGGCTTTGCCAGCCCTAGTTTATACTTACACTGTTATAATTAATATTAGTGCCTTCTTTTCATTTTCAGAAGTGTGATGGATTGGAAGATAAATCATTGCCTTACTCCTTTGTCTTTTGTATCTGCCCCCCCCTTAAATATTTGCTAAAACAAAACACCTATAATTTAACTTCTGCATTAGGAAATCTTGATTTTTTTTTATTGATAATTTCAGTTTTTTTTAATAAAGATGAGCTTAGCACCATATCATGAACACAGAATCACCCTTTAAAAAAAGAAAAGCACAATTTAAATCTTATTTATGATACCTTTTCCTTATTTCCACTTATTATTTATTCACTTATATACTGATATAATTTCTTTATTAGATTCTAGTAAGTTATGGTCTAACATGTATATGTAGGTAGAATTCTCTATTAGCATACAGAATTTTCCTTGTTAAATCCTTTTTCTACCACTGATTATGCAAGTTGGTTAACTCATCTCCCCAAGTCTCTTGGACTTAAAATGGAGATAGTCCTATCTTATGGGGATTATGAAAGGAAGATGGTATATGTAAAGCTCTTACAAGATGGTACTCAATAATTGTTACTTTCATTTTTAATATTTTATCATGCATTTATTGAAAACAGTTTTACTGTTATATTTTATTTTATTTATTTTATTTTTTTTTAATTTTTTTTTCAACGTTTATTTATTTTTGGGACAGAGAGAGACAGAGCATGAACGGGGGAGGGGCAGAGAGAGAGGGAGACACAGAATCGGAAACAGGCTCCAGGCTCTGAGCCATCAGCCCAGAGCCCGACGCGGGGCTCGAACTCACGGACAGCGAGATCGTGACCTGGCTGAAGTCGGACGCTTAACCGACTGCGCCACCCAGGCGCCCCACTGTTATATTTTATATATACATTAACCATTGGCCGTAATTTATGACTAGAAGTTTTTATCAATATTTAGTATGTACAGATGCCAGATATGAACATTTTCAAATGTTTTCCTTCCTGGTAAAGGGAAACCTACCTTATTTTATTATTTAATTTAATTAATTAATTATTTTTTTTTTTAAAGAGAAAGTGGTACCCCCCCTTTTTTTTAATTTTTATTTATTTTTGAGAGACAGAAAGGAGGGGGGAGAGAGAGAGGCAGAGTGTGAGTAGGGGGAGGGCAGAGAGAGAGGGAGACACAGAATCTGAAGCAGGCTCCAGGCTCAGAGCTGTCAGCACAGAGCCTGGCGTGGGGCTCGACTCATGAACCACAAGATCATGACCTGAGCCAGATTTGGACGCTTAGCCAACTGAGCCACCCAGGTGTCCCTATTATTTTATTTTATTTTTTAAAGTTTATTTATTTAAGTGGTCTCTACACCCAATGTGGGGTCAAACTCACAACCTTGAGATGAAGGATTGCATGCTCTTCTCACTGAGCCAACCAGGTGTTCCTAGGGAAACCTACATTCATTCATTCACATCCAAGTTAGTTAGCATATAGTGCAACAATGATTTCAGGAGTAGATTCCTTAATGCCCCTTACCCATTTAGCCCACCCTCCTCCCACAACCCGTCCAACAACTGTTTTTTCTCCTTAAGAGTCTCTTATGTTTTGTCCCCTTCCCTGTCATATATATTTTTTGCTTCCTTTCTTTTATGCTCATCTGTTTTGTATCTTAAATTCCTCATGAGTGCAGTCATATGATATTTGCCTTTCTCTGACTAATTTCGCTTCGCATGATACCCTCTAGTTCCATCCACATAGTTGCAAATGGCAAGATTTCATTCTTTTTTGATTGCCGAGGAATACTCCATTGCGTGCGTGCATGCGGGCGTGCGTGTACACACCGCATCTTCTGTATCCATTCATCCATCGATGGACATTTGTGCTCTTTCCATACTTTAGCTGTTGTTGATAGCACTGCTATACAGGTTGTGGTGTGTGTGCCCCTTAGAAACAGCATACCTGTATTAGGGAAACCTGCTTTTAAAAATGCTTTGCTATCTGGCAGGCAGTTTGCTCCTACTGTTTTAAAATTTCATGTAGTTCTTACTTAATTTTTGCATTTAATTTTCCATGTATGCTTTAAGATTTATATTTTTCCAATTCTAGAAAAATTCTTTTGGGATTCTCTTCTGAATTACATTGTATTTACTTGTTAATTTTGGAACCACTGGCCTTATTAAGATAGTATATCTTCCCACATAGTTAGAAGGGGTATTTTTCTGTTTGTTTGGATTATTTTCTATCCTACAGCGAGATTTTATAGTTTATTTCATTTAGGCTTAAGGTTTTTCTGGTTAACTATGTTCTATGTATATTATAATTTTGGTACCATTTTGTTTTTTTATTTTATTTTTTAACAGTTTATTTGTTTTTGAGAGAGAGAGTGTGTGAGCAGGGGAGGGGCAGGGAGAAAGGGAGACACAGAATCTGAAGCGGGCTTCAGGCTCTGAGCTGTTAGTACAGAGCCTGATGCGGGGCTTGAACTCACGAACATGAAATCATGACCTGAGCCAAAGTCAGACGCTTAACTGGTGGAACCACTCAGGTGCCCCATTTTTTTGTTACTGTTTTAAATAAAATACTTTTTCCATTCCTTATTTTTAAGTACTGTTTCTAAGAGTAGATAGAAACTTTTGATATTTGGATATTTGTATTATATGTAGGCACCTATTAAATTTTTTTAAATTAAATCTAGTATCTGTTTAGTACAGTCTTTGAGCTATCCATTTATACTTGATAGTAACCAAATGATACAATGATACAAATACAACGGTATTTGTATTTCTTTTTCAATGATTTATTGTATTCTCTTCTTACAAGGCAGTATTACATGATAACAGTGATAGTTCTTTTCTCCTCTATTTCACTTAGTTGACTGGGCTTCAGTCTTTTACTTTTAAGGGTATCCACTTTTGGAAAGTAATCTTTATTAAATTCAAATAATTCATTTTACTGTTTCTTGGGAACAACTTAGTATTTTATCAAATGCTTTTTTAGTCACAGTTGATAAACTCATATGGTTTAATTTGTTGACGTAATGGATGATGCGTTTACGTTTTCTGATATTGGATTATATTTGTATTTCTAGAATAAACCTTGCTTGAGCATAATGTGGAATTCTTTTGGCATATTGCTGCATTTACTGCTGGTATTTTTACACGTGCAATCATAAATTGGTATATAATTCGCTGTGTTTTTTCTTAACCATTTTAATCATTGTTTTATAATTCCTGGAATACAAGTCTTGAACTTGTCTTACTAAATTTATTCCCAAGTATGTTATTACTCTTATTTTTTTGATACTTTTTTCAACATTTTTATTTAAATTCCAGTTAACGTACAGTATTTTATTACTTTAAATATATTGTGAATGGAATTGTTTTCTTAATTTTATTTTTAAATTTTGTTTGTTGCTAGAGCACAGAAATACAATTAATTTTTGCATATTGATCTTGCATCCTGCAATTGTACTGCTCTTTTGTATTTTTTTCTCTTAGTTTTATTGTGGATTTTTTTGGGATTTTCTACATTTGGGATTCATGCTATCTATGGATTAAAGTAATTTTATTTCTTCCTTTACTATGTTAATGTCTTTTTGCTTATTTGCGTGAGCTTCAAGCTCATGTACAATGTTGAATGGAAGTGGCAGAAGGACTTCCTTACCTTATAGGAAAGTATTCAGTCCATCACAATTAGGTATGATATTTGCTGGGAGATTTTTGTAGATACCCTTTATCAAGTTGATTAGTTTTCTATTCCTAGTTTGCTAAGAGTGTTTATTATGAATGAGTTTTAGATTTTGTCAAATGTTTTTTCTCTGTCTACTGAGATGATCTTGTAGTTTATGTCCTTAATTTAATAATATGTAATAGTTCATTATTGTTATTTTTGTCTTGAATGTTAAACCACCCTTCCATTCCTGAGAAAAAAATCTCTCATAGCTGTAGTGTAAAATCCTTTTTATATGTTGCAGGATTGAGCTTGCTAATATTTTAAGTGTTTTTTGGATATCCGTAACTTTCTTGTGATGTTTTGTAGCTTTAATAGCGAAGAACTGTTGGCCTTATAGAATGAGTTGGGAAGTGTTTATTTGTTTACTGAATAAGTTTGTAAAGCTTTGGTATTATTTTTTCTTTAAATATTTGATGAAATTTATCAGTGAAACCATCTGGACTTAGACTCCATGAGAATATTTTAAATTCCTAATTTAATTTCTTCTTATGAGTTTATTCAGATTTTCTCTTTTTCTCTTTCTTCTTGAAGTCATTTTTGGTAGTTGTGTTTCTAGGAATTTGTATGTTCAGTTTTTCTAATTTGTTGTGATAAAGGTGTTCATAATGTTCTCTTATAGTCCTTTTCATTTCTGTAGTTTAATTTCTGTAATTCTGTAGTAATGTCCCTTCTTTGATTTCTAACTGGTCATTTGTGTCTTCTCTCTTTTTTCTTTTTGGTAGGTCTAGTTTAATATTTGTCAGTTTATTTCAAGTGGTGTGTGTGTGTGTGTGTGTGTGTGTGTGTGTGTGTGTGTGTGTGTATGAGAGATGCTTCATGCCAGAATACCATATATT
This sequence comes from Herpailurus yagouaroundi, assembly GCF_014898765.1. NCBI lineage: Eukaryota > Metazoa > Chordata > Mammalia > Carnivora > Felidae > Herpailurus > Herpailurus yagouaroundi. Next base: position 17,251,468 of record NW_024412426.1, read on the forward strand.
TCCACTGTTCTTAATGTTGTTAACTAAACTTACTTGTTGGAAGGGTTAGAGATCTGTAGGCTAAGACTCTTATTGGGAGACCGGGAGAGCTGTTCTTTCTTTCTCATCTAATCGAGATCAGAATCTTTTGAGTTCATGAATGTTATGCCATTGCTATAATCAAGGGATCAGAAATCTTTCAGTGTAACTAATAAAAGCTGGAGACTGGATATTGTAATATTATATCAGAAAACCTTCACATATTTACAGTGATGCTCATTGCAACAGAAATATCCAAAGCAGAATGATCACCGACTTGCTACCTTTCACATCTTACATAAGTGCATCCTAGTGCTGAAAACTAATTCACATCTGGAAGCACAACTACAAGAGGATCTGGGCAGTGTAGTTATAACATTCCATCCTCCGTAGGCTTAAAAAAGATGGTGGGAATAGATGCCGATGTCATTGGCTCTATCCAGCACAATGCAGTTTCATATGACTGTAAGGAGTTATTTTTTCTGGCGTTGAAATAGGTGTTTAGTATCTGAGCAAGGCGTTAATGAATCCAGCAGTCCTTACTTTTTCAGTGCCTTTAATGTATTTTTTACTGATTGAAACATGCTTTTAATCTTAAAAGCTTGTATTACTCGAAAACAGTGACTGATGTTGCCTCATTTTCATTTAGAATTGTAGCATTTGTTAGAATATAGACTATTATCCAAATGTTTCTCTTTAAACTGTGAAACGTCACTTTAGCCGTATTGTTTATTTTACCACTGAGAGAAGTACAGAGTCACATTCATGAGATTGCTTCATAAATATCATTTATGATGATGAATTTGACATTAGAAGTGGGCTGTACATTTTTAAACATTGCTTTTGAAGTTGCCAGAAATAGATAATGAGTAAGTACGCTACTCACCAACTACATTTTTACTCCCCTGTTGCAAAGGCACTGTGGATCCTACTTGGGTAGTGATGCATTGTGCTAATTCTAAGACGGTTCCCTGCCTGTCTTCATTTAGAGCTTATATTTCTATTTGGTACAAGTAATATATTTTTCTCTTTTACTTCATCATTTTGCTCTTTTACCTTTTATCATATTATAGAAAGATGTCTAGTTTGTTGTGTTTTTTTTTTTTTAATGGAGAATATAGCATGAGAAATTTCTTCTGGTATACTAAATATTCACAAGTATTTCTTTTAAAATATCAAGTCCTAAGTCATGGTCCTGCTTGAAAATAGTAGACTAGGAATTTTAAACTACTTTTTTGTGGTTGATATTGAGAACATGCTTTGAATCTTATTTTACACTATTTAAAACTCTTTTAAGCACTGAGATTATCTGAAGCATGTTTTTACCAGAAGAGAGGATAATATTAAAAAAAATTTTTTTTAACGTTTTTATTTATTTTTGGGAGAGAGACAAAAAGCACAAGCAGGGGAGGGGCAGAGAGAAAGGGATACAGAATCTGAAGCAGGCTCCAAGCTCTGCACTGTCAGCATACAGTGCGATGCAGGGGTCGAACTCGTGAACCACAAGATCGTGACCTCAGCTGAAGTCGGACACTTAACCGACTAAGCCACCCAGGTGCCACATTTTTAATGTATAGATGAAAGTGTTTATTAATTGTCTATTACTTGATTACTACATGATATTTTCTTATTGAGTATAAAAAGGTAGAAAAACTATTTTTCTCCAATCTATCTTCTCTAAAGCCAGTTTGGGATAGCATTGCAAGATTAAAGTAAGTTGAACTCATAGCAGTCTGTGGTTTTAAGAGATCATCAGAGTTGCTTGCATACTAACCTGAAGTGTCTTGCAGTTTTTTAAACTGTAATTAGTATAACAGATAGGAAATATATATACTCTTAAGGCATCCTTTTTAAAGTAATAATAGTTTTTTGCCCCCCTAGAAATTAGTGATATAAATCCATTTACCATAAATAGTAAGGTTACTATTCTGATTTAGGAGTGGCATTTGTGCGAATAATATATTCACTGGGAAGGTATACTGTTCGGAACAAACAGGAATTCTGAAATATCTTATTTAACTCTGTTGTCAATAAACAATTTTAGTTTTGGTTACTGTAAAGTCTTTGTTACTCTCAATAAGCTAAATAGTTCATATGCATGAACATACCGTTTGTTTTCCATAAAGAAATGCTTTGTTTTCCGTACTCAAGATGAGCCCAGAATATAAGTGGGAAGTTTGAGAGGAAATCCAAGTGGCTAATGAGCATATGAACATATGTCTAACTTCACTAACAATAGGGAAATTCAAGTAAAAACAATCAGGTAACATTTCCCATTTACTGTATAGTCCAAAATTAAAGATTACTGTTAGCATAAAAAGAATAGAGTAAGTTTAACCATAAAAAATCGTCCCTATTCAAATATTTTTGACCTACAAAAACACCAATTTCATATGATTCAACCAAGAAAAAGATGTTCCTTACAGCATTGCCTAATTAAAAAAAGTTCATCAATAAGAAAACAATATATATGATATAGTCATACAACGTAGTATTTTACGACAGTTAAAATATTGTTTTCTTATTTTTGATACTTTGTAGTTTTTGTGATTGGCATAATAACTCAGTCTTCAAAAGGAAAAGATAACCTTTGTTTTTTGTTTTGTTGTTCTTGATAATTTATTTTTAAATACCTACATATTACTTCCCTTACTGTGAAACTTTCAGTTGCTTCTTATTACTTAAAGAATAAATATAGATTCCTTTGCTTCCGTTCCAAACCCTCCATGATTGGCTTCAGTATTCCTTATATTTGACTCATGTCGTTTACTCTGAAATTTTTCACTCAGAATTTTTATAAAGATTCTTCCACGCAGATTTCTTGAGTCTGAGTAAAGCTGTCTGAGGCTATCTGATATATGCATCTTCAGTGCTTATAATTGATGTGATCAGGGTCCCCTGGGTGGCTCAGTCAGTTAAGCATCTGACTTGGACTCAGGTCATGATCTTGCCGTTCGTGAGTATGAGCCCCACGTTGGGCTCTGTGAGGACAGGTCAGACTGGAGCCTGCTTCAGATTCTGTGTCTCCCTCTCTCTCTGCCTTCCCCTGCTCACGCTCTGTCTCTGTCTCTCTCAATAAAGAATAAAACAATTTTTAAAAATTGATGTAATCCTTTAAAAATTGTGTATATTTAATTGTACAAATAGTACAAGATTATATCCTCACTCTCAACCTTCATATGTTACACATAAAGCTTAAGTTCTTCTTCACCAAGCATCCTTACACTGCCTCTTTAGATGTACTGTTCTTAACAGTTTTACAGGTATCTCTCCACAGAGAGATAGATACAGCATTTCTTGAGGAGGAGGCCACTAAGCATTTTTTTATACTACTTTTCTTTCTTTATTTTATAGTATTTTTTCTTTCTTTAAATTAGGGCTGAATCTAAAAGATGGACCTCTATGCTCTAGATCTCCATTCTATTGCCCCCACCCCAAAGTATAATTAATTCCTTTCAATTTAAGAAGCCAGTGTTTAAACTGGTATGAAACCTAATTTAATTCATTTTTTAGAGTTAACATGGAGAAACTTGAGTAAGGTAGATGTGTAAGTGCTTGAGGTGTCTTTTATTGTAATTTCCCATGTTATTTAAGTAATGGGAAAAGGTTTAGGCTTGCTAGGTTTATAAATATGCCTTGTCCTTTATTTTATACAGCAGCTGCCAGTGGGGATGATGTCTTTTCCTTCATAGTTAAATAAATTAAATTTCTGAATATTTAACAAATTTGGATTTAGTGTCATAGCATTCATGAACAGTAAGTAGTATAAAAATAATAGGGCGAAAATGAATATTAAAGACATTTTATTTTCAACTTTGCAAGTAACTTGAGTGAACTCAAATGGGAGTGGCATGCATAAAGCCAATACTATTAGTAAACAAAGTATTCTATTACTTAGTCATGCAGTGTACTTTCGGGGATGCTAGAGTCTAAAAACAACTTTGAACCACCTAGTAGATCATTACTTTTTTTTTTTTTTAATTTTTAAAAGTTTATTTATTTTGAGAGAGGCAGAGACTGTGCAAGTGGGGGAGGGGCAGAGAGAGAGTCCCAAGCAGGCTCTGCACCACGAGCGCAGGTCCAGATGTGGGGCTTGATCCCACGAAGATATGAGTTCATGACCTGAGCTGAAACCAAGAGTTGGATGCTTAACCGACTGAGCCATCCAGGCGTCCCTAGTAAAATTTTCACCTATTTATGTTTCTTGCCTTCCAGCCTGTAAGTAGCACTGTAGCTACAAGATATTTTTAAAAACAGACTGTAAAGGAAATTTTGTATTTATATTAAATGCAGTGAGATATTTAAAGTTAGGCGTCTGTTCAGCTGTTACTAATTTAATAGATGCGATCATTCAGTTTTTTTTTTTTTAATTTTTTTAACGTTTATTTATTTTTGAGACAGAGAGAGACAGAGCATGAACAGGGGAGGGGCAGAGAGAGAGGGAGTCACAGAATCTGAAACAGGCTCCAGGCTGTGAGCTGTCAGCACAGAGCCCGACGCAGGGCTCAAATTCACGGACCATGAGATCATGACCTGAGCTGAAGTCGGACTCTTAACTGACTGAGCCACCCAGGCGCCCCAACGATCATTCAGTTTTTGAAACCTAGTATTGAGTAAGCACTACACACACTTGGGAAGTATGAAATACATGATGTAATTCCTCAGGGAGCTAATAAAATAATAGAACCAAAGTACAAAATCCAAACTGTTACTGTGGCAAGGTGGAAGGAGTAGAATATTTGGTTAATCCAAGAGAACAGGAAAGTAGGAAAGTAGCATCAAATATTTGGGGTAATTAGAAGGGGTAATTAAAAAAGAAAATAAGCTGATAGAACTGCAGATATATCTAAAAGTAAATGGAAATGTCTAATTTGCTCCAAGTAAAAGGGATTAAGAGGCTAGTTAAAATGTTCAAAATGTAATAATGTACTCTTTACAGGAGACACTCGGAAACAAGGTTAAAGCATGGTAAATAAAAAGTTTTATTTTGGCAAAGGATTGATAGATTAGTGGAACAGAACCAGCAACAGGCTTACAAACGTATGGACATTTGATACCTGGCAAAGGTGATTGTTTGGAAAATACAGAATTTTTGGACTCTGACAGTTGTTATGGGAATTTTTGCTCTACCGCATGTAATACACAAAGTCAATTCCCGTTGATAAAATTACCTAAATATGAACAGTAAGACTTTTAAAGTATTTAGAAGATAATATGTAAGAAAATATTTTCGTGATCTTGTGGTAAGGAAGGCTTTAAGACACAGAAGTATAAACCATAAATGAAAGGTGATTAAATTTATCTCCAATAAAATTTAAAGCAAACGTCATTAATTGGCAGAAGATAACACCTACAATGACAAGGTATTAGTATCCAGATTTCATGAAGAACTCTTTGAAATAAATGATAAGAAAATGATAAATACACCCTACAGCTTTGCTACTCAAAGTGTTGTGTGCACAGCAGTTAGCATCAATATCACTTAGGAGCTTGATAAGAAATGCAAATTCTAGCACCTTGACCAAGACCTACTGAATCAAAGTATGCATTGTTCCTTATTCTTAATTTCTGATGGACTCTAGGAACCTTTTTTTTTTTTATTAACAGTCTCCCCAAATGAATTTTATGCACTCCAAAGTCTGAGAATCCTTGCCTTAGAGAAATACATACATACATATATATATATATATATTTTTTTAATGTTTATTTCTGAGACAGAGACAGAGCATGAGTGGGGAGAGGCAGAGACAGAGAGGGAGACACAGAATCCGAAGCAGGCTCCGAGCTGTCAGCACAGAGCCTGACGCGGGGCTCGAACTCACAGACCGTGAGATCATGACCTGAGCCAAAGTTGGTCATTCAACCAACTGAGCCACCCAGGCTCCCCGAGAAATACGTATTTAAATAATGTATGTAATAGCATTGTTTGCACATTCATACTGTGAAACATTCAGCAGTGAGAATGAAATGCAGCTCCATGAATCCATATGGATGAATAATAAGCAAATAGGTTGAATGAAAGGAAGTCACAGAAGAATGTACAGTGTAATTCTGTTTACAAACATGCAAAACAAACTGTTGTTTAGGAATATATTCATCCACTGCAGGAATATAAAATTCAACCATAAAGAAGAGAAGGGGAAATAATTATTGTATCTTTAAGTATAGTGCTTACCTGTCAGATGGAGAAGAAATGTGATGTACAGGAGGCTTTTAAAATTTGGGAATGTTTGTATTTGTAACCAGTTTACTAGTTACGAGGTTGAAACTTCACATATGTTGTATAGACTCTTCTGTATGCAGGCTATTTTTCCAAGTCACAAAGTTTTTTAAAAAGTTGTAAAAAATGTAAACTAATTCAAACAATGTAAAAAATTTAGCATATAGACATTTATAGAAAGTACCATTAAATAGTTTCTTTTCTTGGTGACTTTTAAGATATTTCCATGGAAACTTCTTAAAGTTGACTGATGTTTTGGCAGCTGTAAGTGAACAGATACACTAGTCTCTCGCAAGTTTTTCTTTGTGAAAGATTGAGACTTCATCAAAATGATTCAGTTTTTGTTGTTTTCATTCCCAGTAGTTCACTAAGGTTTTAGATTGAGCTATATCATTTATGTTTTTTTTTTTGTAAGCGCCTACAGTTAGCATGAGTTATATTTAAGGAAATTATTTGAATAAGCCCAATGCCAGAGTAAAGCAAGATTACCATTGCGTATTCAAATATGGATTTGATAGGGGAGGAAGGTTTTTACATCCTGTTATGTGATTTACTGAAAGGGTTCCAGAAAATGTGTTTTTCCTCATTGAGGTTTTAAAAAATTGACTTCTAAGTGTGGCTTACTATTATATATTATAGATTATTGAAAATTGGTCATATGCAATACCTTAAATATTTTGGAAAACTCATGTTAGAAAATTGAAATCCTTTTTCTGAATTTAAACATTTATTTGGTGTTTTCACGTTGTTTGCAAGGTTAGTTTTTTTAAATATACTTAACACAGGAGAGTGATGAATCATAATTTACAGATTATTTCTTGAGAAAATTAGAATGAAGATCTAAGAAGATACTGTGTATTATAAAGGGCTGCTGCAGAAAATATAAAATTTAGCCACTAGTATCTGAGTTACAGGTATTTCTTAGACACTGTGTTTAAAATATTATCTTAATGGGCTAAATTGAATTAAATCACATGTGACCAGATTCCCCCTACCCCTAGCTTAAAATAGAATGTATAGATTGCCATGTCAGTATTATAAGCCAGGAGCTTGAAAGCTTGTCTAAGCCAGCTTTCTTTCCATTGATTGATGATTATCTCATCTTTTTGTTACCTTCAGTGCATAAATACAGTGCTAGCACCTGTTAATACTTCTTCCATTAGTGGTTCTGAATTAATTTTAAGGTGTATAAACCACATTATAGATTCTACTAATTTTAACAACAGAGTCAAATTAATTAGTCTTCTTTTAATCAATATTAAGCTATTGTACGATACTGAAAGATAGGTTTTAGATTTTAATGTTCATAGTAAATTGCATTAATGGTCTCAATTCTTCACCCCTCCCTGTATCTATGTGCTTTGCCATAAAATAGTGCTTTCTGCTGTGGGAAACACCCACCTTTGACTCTGTGTTTGACCAGTGACTTGCCTTGGCCCCTTTGCCATTACCGTGAGGAGAACATGCTCAAGCCAGCTGCTGGTCCGGGGGCGGGAGGAGGGTGGGGTGGCGGGGGAAGACAGTTGGAGCAGTACCTGCTTATTAACCCAGCCAAATCGTTCAACCTCCAGACACACAAACAAGCTGAACTGAAATCAGCCAACTCTAAGCTATCCCTCATTTGTTGAGAATAAATGAAGGTTTTATGCTACTGCATTCTGGAATATTTATTACACAGCAGTTCTGTGGCAGTGGCTGATTAATACACTTTCTATGAAGTTGTATGGTATCGAGGGAATAAAGGCCTTTTACATAATTATCAAGGCTCTAACCATCTTCTGTCTATAAAAAATCATTACATATAGAGTGGCAGTATACACGTAGCCTATTGTATTACCTTCACCGGCTTCCACTTGTCCGAAAGTACAGGAAAAATCAACATAAAATCACTGTAGTACCTTTATACACATGCTTTAAAAAAATCTTCATGTGTGGAAAGATACACTTAAATACTTGGTATGTAATGTAAAACAGAAGCTTTCAACCTGGAGTAAGAACATCCTGATGGAACACTGGAAGTATTTCAAATGTGTGTAGAAACTTAACAGATTTAAGAAGATTCAGTTTTAGATCCCCGAATTTCATGTGCCAGTTGATATACCTGACATTGACATGTGAGGTGTCATGCCTGTTGTCCTTTTGACTTCAACTTTTACGATAGCTTTTTTCCTGTTTTCCAAGAGAAAAGCATATGTCACATCCTCATGAATTGTAATATGGTACATTGTTCCAGGCTGTAAAAACCTCAGGATTATCAAAGGGATGATTCAAAATGTCATTATTAGAGTAACTTTCTATCATTTTTTCTCTTATAGATATTTCTATTAAGAGTGAAACATGGCATTAAAGAAAGTATATTTTATACTGTGTTATAGTGCTTTTACTTTAGATGTTGGTTGAGTGCAGCAGTGGAAGTAGAAAAGTATGCATTGTTCCTTATTCTTAAGTATCACTGGGGGAAGCAAAGCTGAGAGCTTATTAGCACCAGGTTTTGAATGTGGACCTTCTTATTCCTTTGGGCAATAAACTTTGCACCCTGTTTATCCATTTATCTGTCATAGCATCAGAATTCAGAAAAACAGTGTGGTATTACAGGGATGCATATTAACACTTCAATTTGAATTCAAAAAGATAATCTGGCAGAATAAATCTAGTTGTTTTTAATATGTAAGCTGACAAACTAAATCTACCCTGTCAGGTTTTGACAAAAATACATTTAAATCATAAAATAACACAAAAGCACAAAGCGAAATAGTGCACCCAAAACACTTTGTAGGCTAAACTATATTAAAATTGCAGTATTTGGAGTTTTTGCAACCTTTCTGAGACTATGGCAATAACAGGTGTAATTTTTTTTTAGTTTTGAGAGCGGATGAGCGTGCACACACACACATGCGTGCGAAGTGGGGAAGGGGCAGAGAGAGAGATGGGGAGAGAGAGAGAATCCCAAGCAGGCTCTGCACTGGCATCCAGGAGCTCTATGTGGGGCTCATACTCATGAACTGTGAGATCATGACCTGAGCGGAAATCAAGAGTCAGACGCTTAACTGACTGAGCCACCCAGGCAACACAATAACAGGTATAATTAATACTGATCCACACTCCCAATATCTGCAGTGTGAAAATCTAGAAAGCTTTGAATACCAAAAATTCATTGCTCATTTGATGACATCAGATCTAGAGCAGATACACACACACACACACACACACACACACACACACACACCTTAGTATAATTTTTCGTAAGTTTTCCAGCAGTAATAGTAATATATTTGATTACAGGATGCTGACATAAACCTTAATGGGAGTGGTACATAATATGAAGCATATTTCCTGTCAAAATCAGAAAAATTCAGTATTGTAAAACTTATCTGCTCCAACTACTTGGGATAAAGGATTAGGGTCCTGTATATTTGATTTGATACCAGTAAAAGCATTTGAGTGTTTTGCAGAAATTGTGATTTTCAGTTACTCTTAATTACCAAGTAACAATGTTATAAATTTTGCATTCAGTAAAATTGAAGGATGGTCTAATCAAAATAATAAATCATTAAAAGGTTTTTTTTGACGATAGATTACTATGAGATTTTTGGCATAAATTTGGGATTTAAAAAATTGAGAAAATTTTTCATTTCTATGACATATCTATAGAAATAAATGAACCTGAGGAATAGAATTAATGCTGGACAATAAGAATAGAATTCTAAGAGTGTATAATATTTATTTACAGTTACCAGAACAAAATGGGGACAGAGGGCACAGGGAGAGGGGATGCCACAACCCCGTTTTGAAAATATACATTTCCAATAAAATGTTACTTTTGTTTAATAATACAGTTGTCAAAGTGTGTTGTATTATTTATCAATTGTGTGCAACTAATAATTTTAATGATAATTCATATGGAAAGAATTTCTTACAGTTAGAGCATTTTGGTCACAGGAAATGAGGTTAATGTTCATTTTTTTTTTCCAGAGAAGAGAGAATAAGTAAGATAGTATAAAAAGCATGAAATCAGTTGGGTAAATTTTACTTTGCAAGGAGAATGTCTATGTAAATTCAAGGAAAAGAGTATGTAAAGTTTTCCATTATTAAAGAATAGCTTATTTATGTATTTTTTAAAGGATGATGTTGAACATCAAATCACTGTGGTATTTAGATTTCATTAGGTACACTAAATTTATATTATAAAATGTCACCACATAAATATATTATAAATGACAACTCTTGCATATATTTAAATATGTGATGAGAACTTTTAGAAACTGACTTAAAATTTATGAGGCTGTAGTTTTACAGTATTCTTTTAAGCAAAAAAGTAGAAGTCTGTGAGTCTACCTGGTTAATTGGGGAGATGATGGGAGTGGATAGTTCTAGATGGTAGAGAGTCAATGAATGGTTGTTACTGGTCAAAAATTAGGTGCTAGGTAAGTGCTTTATTTGGCAGATTAATTTTTAAATGAGTTATTGTACAATGTTCAATGAAAAAACAAAATATTTTTTATTGGAAGGAAATATGTTTTCATGACCTAAAGAAAGGAGTTTTGGTGAGATCTGGGATTTTTTTCTTACGTTCATACAGGAATCTGGAAACCTGGACTCGTCTACTATAATAGAACCATCTGTGGATAGAAAGAAGTTGAGCATCTCAGAAACTTCTTTTTTTACGTGTTCATGCTTGCTCGTGCTCTCTTTCTCTAGCGCTCTCTTTTACTCTCTCAACTTTTTCCTTCCTTTTTTTCTCTCTTCTCTTCCTCCTCTCTCTTCTCCCTTCTCTTTCTCTCTCTTATATTCTCTTTGCCTTCACTCTTCCTTACCTCCCTCCTTCCCCTCTTCTGTCAGGTCCCTCTTCGTCTCCTCCTCTTCTTCTTCTTCCTTTCCTTTCTTTTCTTTTTTTCTCTAGTCCTGCCTATCATTCTGCATTTACCGGTCGCTCTCAAACCCATGTTTATGTCTCTTCCTCTCACTTCACACATATTTTGTGATTTATTTTCATCACCACCAGCTCACTGTAGTTCTTGCTAACTCTCCCTGTCAGTTCTTAACCATGCCAGGAAACCTAGGTAAAGGCCTTTTTCAGATTACTAATCCAATAAAAATATCTGAGATTTTGCTGAGAAAATACTGTTTTCACCTTCCATAAACTTAGAAATTATTCTTATATTTATACCTTGTATTTATTCTTTTCCTTAGTCATTTTATCAGACTTTATATCTAACTGGCTATATAGTGATACTGATGTCAGTGTGACAACCAACTGACTGTGAGGCCAAGTTTGCCAGTATATATGTTAAAATTTTCTAGCCAGGATACTTTAAAAGTGCTGCTGCAGTGTGAACAAGGAAAGATTGAGCTGTTACTATCGTAGACTGGTGTGAGTGAAAAGAAACACTACACCAGGCAGGACCAGTGTAGTTTTTTTGTAAGTATGCAAGAATTTAGAATGTGTGTTTCATAAATATGATAAGAAAATGCTGTCGATAGGCACTTTGGGAGTTCTGCTTTGTATATAGAAAACCACCAGAAAATGTTACTCTCATCTTGAAAATAGAAAAAGCTGTATGAGCTACAAAATTATAACTTTTCTTGACCCCTGTCAGAGAGCTGAGGTCACAAGGCATGGGAACTGAATTCCAAGGAATGACAAGCCCCTCCAAGGAAGGATGGGACACATGAACTATTCACCAATTGCAGACCACAAGAGGAAGAGGTAGCCACCATAGAAGCTGGTAAGAAGAAATGAGCTAAAATTTTAATGCATTCTTAAAGGCCACGTGTGGGTTGGCATATCTGTGTAGAATAACTGGAAGCCCGAAACAAAAGGGGAGTGCCCACTTACTCATATGCTCTTCTCCATGTCACTCCACTGGCTTCTAACAAGAAAGAATGGGTGAGGGCAATAGCCTACATCAGGCATGCAGGAGTTCACAAAGTGATCAGTCCCTACTGAAAGACCAGCACAAGACATCACCCATTTCTCCGAATCCTCTTCTCATATGGAGCAGAAACTTTAAGCTACTGGAAGTGAACGAGGAAAACTTCTTGACCCCAGTATCCTGCATCAGTGCAAAGCAGAGATCTACTACCACTGATGAAGTGGCATGAAACTCCCTCTTGCCCAAAACATGCACAAGATATATGTAGAATTTGGCTGCCATGATGGCGGGGGCTTGGAATGCTAAGAAGACCCCACATTGGAAGCTCAGGCATATGAACTCTTCCTAAGACTCATGATGGACCAGAAGAACTGAGATCCCCTGCTCCAAATGGAATCCTACTACAAAAAGCAATAAATAAATAAATAAATAAATAAATAAATAAATAAATAAAAACAACCAAATAAAACAAAAGGAACAAGTTAAGACCCTTCTGCCACTGAGGGAGGGAGAAGAGCATGGAGAAAGATTCTCTCTTAGGCTGACCTGCAGGAACTGATAAAAAGGTAAGAGTAGAACAGGAATACAGAGAAAAATTTCTTTCGGCCAGGATCCACACTAAGCACAAGGTGATGATAGCTCATGACTGGAAAGATTCGAAGCCTGTGGTACACTTAATGGCCTGTGGTACACTTAATGGCCAGCTTAACAACTGAAACTGAAATGCTGTTTAACCACTGACTAGATTGATTGATCCCCTTACATGAATGGCCTTACACAAAAAGAGGTAAATTTATTTCCAAGCAGAAGTACCATTTATTTCAGTATCTACTGTTCTGTATATGATCTCTTATGTTTAATAAAAAAAGTATGTGACATACAGACAAGTAAGAGTAAGCACTCTATTACCAAAACTCAGAAGAAATCCATAGATTTATGGATGACCCAGATGTTAGAATATGAGACAAATTTTTAAATAACTGATTATTATGTTAAAGGATCTAGCAGGAAAGGTAGACAATATACTTGAAAAGATGAAGAGTTTTCAGTTGAGAGATGGAAAGTATTTTTAAAAAGTGAAATGGAAATACTAAAATATAAACCTTGATATTAACAATGAGGACTTCTTAGATGTGCTCATTAGCAGATTGGATATAATCTAAGAAAAATCTAAATGAACTTGAAGGTAGGTCAATAAAAATTACCCAAAATGAAACATCAAGAAAAGAGTGGGAGGGAAAAACAACACAGTATCCAAGATTTGTTGGATAATAAAACACACTTGTATTTGTCATTGTAGAAGTAGGAGAGAAAAGGGAAAAAAAAATTGAAGAGATAAAGACCAAAAGTTTTCCAAGACTGATGAAAGATAACAAATCACAGATACCAGAAACTCACAGAACCTCAAAGAGGATAAAATAAAAAATGGACCCAAAATGCCTAGTTAAGTCATAGTCAAAATACTGAAAACAAAGTGAATTCTTGAAGGTAGTCAGAATGAAAGAAATATAGAAAGTGGAATATAAAAATTATAGCAGACTTCTCATCATGAACTATACAGGCCAAAAACCAGTGGCGCCGCTGACACATTTAAAGTGCTAGAAGAGGGTCACCTGGGTAGCTCAGCAGTTGGGCGTCCGATTCTTGATTTTGGCCCAGGTCAGGATCTCACAGTGGTGAGATCGAGCCCTGGGTTGGGGTTACATGCTGGGTGTGGGGCCCACTTAAGATTCTCTCTCTCCCTCTCTGTCTCTCTGTGCCTCCCCCACTTGCACATATATTCACTCGCTCTCTTAAATAAAAATAAAGTGCTAAAAGAAATTTAACCCAAAGTTCAATGTCCAGCCAAAAAATCTTTCACAAGTGAAGACAAAGATTTTTTTCCGAACAACCAAAAGCTGGTTTAGGTAACTCAGCACCTGATGGATAGAAGATGTTAACCCTACTTGTACAGGCAGATGGATGGACAGATATTTAGGTGGATGATGGAGGAATGGATACAAAAAGATGGATCTGCACCAGATCTAAATTGCAAAAAATAAAAACGAAACCAGCCACTTGATATAACTCTGGAATACTGGATTCTGAATAAAAGCTTGTTGGGAGACACATGGAATGGGAGCGTCAGCCTTGGGAAGCTTTGGTGGTATGAAACATCCTTGAGATTGCAGTTAAGTGATACTTAGTTACACCCTGGATCCTTAGTAGACTGGTGTGATACTGACCAGCATAAGCACATATACTCAGTGGACTTTGCACTCTGCAGTTCTACTTACAGATCTACTTCTACAACGTGAAATATATATCTAAAGGTTTCTCAGTACCTAGAAGGAAAGTACGTACTGATAATTTAGAGGAGCTTGACCTTGTAACCGTTCTAAAAAAAAAAAAAAATTTTTTTTTTCCCCCTCTGTCACACTTAAACCAGAGTGCCTGGAATTCTTTTCATTAGAGTTAGAGCATTCATTTATTAACTTCAGAAACACATTTAAAAAATATACTTGTTACTGTGCATACAAAAATAAAAAATAATCCTACTTTTCCTGATGTCACAGCTCGTTAGATAAGATAGGCAAATAAATTACAATATTTTGTGAAAAATAGCATTAGAACAATAGCTTTTAAAATCTGAGAAACTGAAAAATTTTATCTGGTTTCTATCTCAAACCTACCAAATTATAATCTTCAGAGAGGAGACCAAGCATTGGTGTTTTGAGATTATTCCTCAGCAGTTTTACGTCTACTCCTTCTCCTTTCCCTTCCCCTGGGACTGTAGTAACTATACTAAAGACATTTACAGGGGTGCCTGGGTGACTCAGTTGGTTAAGCATCTAACTCTTGATTACAGCTCATGTCATGATCTCACGGTTTGTGGGATAGAGCTCTGCGTTGGGCTCTGTGCTGACAGCACGGAACCTGCTTGGGATTCCTTCCTTCCCTCACCCCCTCCCCCCTTTCTCTCTTTCTCTCTCTGCCCCTCCCCCTTCACATGCATGTGTGTGCGTGCGCGCGCGCGCACACACACGCACGCATGCATGCTTTCCCTCTCAAATAAAAAATAAAAAGATATTGACAAATTTCTGAATTGGTGAAACAAGAATTTGGAAATGTAGATGTAGGCCTTTTATGTGTCCCAGTAAGAAAGCTTTGTTGTCTAGTGAACATAACAGCATTAAAATATTAAGTCTCTGTTTTAACAGCATTTAGAAAACACAAGGCTCAGATCTGTCCAGTAAAAGAAAAATAAATCTTTCTTGTGAACTGTTATTGAGATAATAGGATATATTTTGATTCTTTTTAAATAGCATAAAGAGGTAATTAAATAGACTGAGCCCCAAATCTGCATTATCTTTTCCACTTAAATTCTCCATTTTAGACTCCATGCAAGAGTATGATTGAAAAACTAATTTATGGGGCGCCTGGGTGGCGCAGTCGGTTAAGCGTCCGACTTCAGCCAGGTCACGATCTCGCGGTCCGTGAGTTCGAGCCCCGCGTCGGGCTCTGGGCTGATGGCTCGGAGCCTGGAGCCTGTTTCTGATTCTGTGTCTCCCTCTCTCTCTGCCCCTCCCCCGTTCATGCTCTGTCTCTCTTTGTCCCAAAAATAAATAAATGTTGAAAAAAAAATTAAAAAAAAGAAAAATTAATTTATTATATTACTACTATACAAAGACTTAATAATTCTGGCACATTGTTTAAAATACAGATCTCTATGCACCCTGGGTCAGATGAAAGTGCCCCTGGAAATGGAGGGACAGTTGTGAAACACACCAGAAAATTAGTTACTTGACCTGAGTTGAGGGTTAATCAGTTTTTTATTTTGAAATCTTGCCTCAAATGGCTATGTCAAAGAAAGTAATAAGATAACTCAGAAGGGAGTTCTGATTCTAACAATATGATAGACAAAATAAACTGAAAATCGTCTGTCAACAAACATTTTAGATAAAATATGTAAAATATTATTTTAGATGCAGAGCTTATAAAGTATTAAAATCACAAAGGGTTAGAAAGAGCAGAGGATTAAAACCAGAGAACTGAGCATGTGAGCTGAAGTCGCATTGCCTGGTTAATTAATGGTAGTGATAGAAAGTTGCTGGCCTCAGGGACCTAGATATCAAAGAGTTAGTGGGAAGGGAAAGGGTGGTGTGGACCTGCCTAGAATGTTGTAATTGCCTGTCTATTCGCCTATCTAAATGGAGGAATCTCCAGAAGCTTTGTCGTAGCCTGGGCTCTGAGTGATGGACAGGAGTTGTTTTAATAATGCCTTTCTAGTAATGAAAAAAAATTAAGTGTCTCTGATATTCATTAGTCATTATTAGCATTATTTGCTTTTTGACTTTGTAAAGCAAAAGTGTGTGAAAAGAGATTGAAGTAAAGCTCATCAGTGAAGACTGAACAAATTAATTCTCACAAAATCAATGTTCAGATACTTTTGCAGCTGCTTAGTTTGGCTATGTAAACTTAGCAAACGGGGCCAAGTTGAGCAAATAATTTTGTACTGCATTTTGAGTTACGGATTTCAGCGCTTTGTTTCTAGTGTGGACATGCCAAATATTATATTTCTAAAATTGAGACTTCAAGATTTGGATGACATTGCCTCTAGATTTAGATTTTTGATGTTTGAACGACTTTATAAAATTCTGACTTTTAAAAATATTGCCAATGGGGCGCCTGGGTGGCTCAGTCGGTTAAGCGTCCGACTTTGGCTCAGGTCATGATCTCGCGGTTCATGGGTTCAAACCCCGCGTCGGGCTCTGTGCTGACAGCTCAGAGCCTGGAGCCTGTTTCAGATTCTGTGTCTCCCTCTCTCTCTCTCTCTCTCTCTCTCTCTCTGACCCTCCCCCGTTCATGCTCTGTCTCTCTCTGTCTCAAAAATAAATAAACATTAAAAAAAATATATTGCCAAGAGGAAAATAGGTCTTTAAATTTCCCTAGTAATTCACATTTTATTATATAGAAACTAAGCAGACAAACTGTGAGATCAGGAATTTTTGCCTACAGTTTGTGCTTATTTAATATCTTAGAAGCTCTGAATATTTTAGGTTGTGTGGTTTATGTTTACCTCTAATCTTTATTGCAGTAAGATAATAAAACTATATTCCACAACTAATATGTTATGTATATATTTTCAGATAAATTCAAATAAATACAAATGTTAAACCTTTTTTCTATTATTTTTGATATTTTGAGTTGGATTTGGGGGGAGGGGTAGAAGTTTTTGTTTACCCGTGAGCTTTGGAATTCATTAATATACTGTCTCCTTGGGGGGGGGCGGGGAGGAACAGTATGGAAAACTAAAAATATTTTTTTTATATTCATCAATACAGTAATTTCATTTCAAATTCCTCCTTCCTCTTTAAATTCATTTTTTCATTTTCCAGTTTGCTTATTTTGAGAGGGGGGAGGGAATAGAGAGAGGGAGAGAGAGAGAATCCGAGGCAGGCTCCACACTGTTGTCCCGGAGCCTGATGCTGGACTTGAACCCAGGAACCGTGAGATCATGACCTGAGCTGAAACCAAGAGACTGAGCCACCTAGGTGCCCCTTGAATTATATTTCTTGAGTTTCTTCAGGAGTCGAGTGGTGGAAAGGAAGGCCAGGCAGATAGGGAGAAAAGAGGCTTCGTATAAAAAGGGTTCCTGTTCCTACTTGGGCTGTAATCAGAGCAGCTCTACTTTAATCTATTTTGTATCTTGGGGTTTCAAATAAGTTAGGCAAAGGGGGACTTCCATATAAATGTTTCTGCTACTTTTTTTTGTAACTGAGATTTTTTTAAACCAATGTTTAGGGAAAATATATATAACTGAGACTTTTTAAAAAATACTATTTTTTTTTTTTAGAGCAGTTTAAGGTTCACAGCAAATTGAGAGGAAGATGCAGACATTTCCCCATATATCTCCTACTCCCACGCATGCATATCTTCCCTCATTCTCAACATCCCTTTCCAGACAGGTACAGTTGTAACATTATTGAACCCACAATGACACATCATAATCACCCAAAGTCCATTGATTAGCTTAAGCTTCATTCTTGGTGTTGTCCATTCTGTGGATTTGGACAAATGTATAATGACATGAATTCATCATTATAGCATCATACGGAGTATTTTTGCTACTCCAAAGATACTCTGTGAACTTGATCAAGCTCTGGGAAATAAATCTAACAAAATTGTGGAGGACGTCTATGAGTGGGTCTCCCTGGAGTTTTTAACTCTCAGACTTGTTCACACTGAGCCTCTAGCAGTTCATCAGTTACAGATCAGATTTTTATCCAGACACTGTTTTCTATGACAGTTTCCCCTCACGAGTCAGGGCTTATTCATTTATTCATTAATTCATTCATTGACCTGTCTCTTCAATCTTGAGTACAGCTGTCGCCTCTCTTAGGAATCCGGAAAGAGTTGTTGATGTTTTAATCTGTTCACCTTTTATTTGGTATTAAGATAAAGTGACTTCCAAGTGTTTCACATATAGAATTGGAAGTTGTTTTTGTTTGTTTTTAACTACTATTTGATGATTGTGGCTTAATCTAATATACAGATAAGTAATTACTATTTTTGTGACAGTATGGCTCACAATTACTTGTATATCTTTTGCAGATTGGTAAGAATTAGAGGGGTATTTCATAAAGGCTAACTAATACTGCGCTAAATTTACTATGTCTGAGGTTTTATTTAGGCTGGAACCTGAGCCGATTGTATTTGGTAAAGAATAAGCAATGACAGTTGCTGATTGATTCTTTCTCAAATGATGAACAAGATCTAACAACCAATCCAGAGTGGGTGTTAAAAAGAAATGCTTCCAGGGGCGCCTGGGTGGCTCAGGCGATTAAGTGTCCGACTTTGGCACAGGTCATGATATCACAGTTCGTGAGTTCGGGCCCCACGTCGGGCTCTGTGCTGACAGCTTGGAGCCTGGAGCCTGGAGCCTGCTTCGGATTCTGTGTCTCCCTCTCTCTCTGCCCCTTCCCAGCTCATGCTCACACTCTGTCTCTGTCAAAAATAAACTTAAAAAAAAAAAAAGAAGAAGAAATGCTTCCACAGTATTTCGTATGCATTTGTATTATGTAACTTATACTTGTTTGATCCTTCTCTTTCCAAAGACTAGCTTTCTTTCAGATCTCTAACATGGTATTTTAGGATATCCATGAAGGCTTAAAGGCAGTAATAAATCATGTAATTATTGTTTTTAAAATTAGTAATGTTATCTATATGAGGTAAATATCAGTAACTAGTGGACCTATGTATTTATTTTCATTTTCTTTTACTTTTTTTAAAAAAATTAAGTAAACTCTGCCCCCTCCATGGGGCTCAAACTCACAACCCTGAGATCAATAGTCATGTGCTCTACTGACTGAGCCAGCCCAGCACCCCTGGACCTGCGTATTTTAAAATACTCAGAAGTTATTTGCCCTGCCTAAGGAAAACTTTATTTCTTCAGCTTACTTTCTGACCCCAGCTCCATCATGGTGACATCCAAAAGCTAAGACACTGAAAAGTTTTATAAGCTCACAAGTATCTGGGAAACCTGAAAATAGAATTCAAGATTTCTAAAATTGAGTTTGATTTCCCACTAGCCATTTTGTTTATGGACTGAACTCGTTTCCTTTGTATGCTTCCTTTTTGGAACACAGTCTAGCATGGCTGTGTCATAAACTACACTTAAAAACTTTAACTTCTCAGTTACAGTTGTTTTATTGTTACTTTAGTAAAGGTAATGAACTCTTCATTAAATATTAAGTTCAATAAGATATTTCTACAGTATTCCAAAGAGATTATTTTCATCCTATAATTTTACCATATTAATAATGATTACCTTATTAATAGTGAAACACTTTATTTGTGGTATCCCTACAGGAAAATTACTAATTTTACTGGAAATTATTCTCTGTTGGTATTCCTCTTAATGGTTGTGTATGTAGCATAATTTGGTTCAAATAAAAGAAACAAATTTTCTTTACATTGACAAGGCCATGGGGGCATTTAACTGAGAAGTCAAATTTTACCACACCGTTGGTACAAACATTATATGCCATGTGATGCAGTAGGAAGGAACATAATCTTTATAGTATTCTTGTCAAAAATATTTAACATGAACATAATGGTGAGAAAATATTCAGACAAATTCAGAATGTGGAACTGTCTGCAAAACAACTACCTGAGATGCTCAAAAATAACAGTGTTAGGAAGTTGTTATACAGAAAACAACAAAGAGGCATAGAAATTGAATATAGTGAGTGACCCCTGAACAAAATTAAATAAGTAAGTAGCTACTCGGGGTTTTGTTTCTTTAAAACAGCTGGGATATTTGAATATAGAATGTATTAAATTGTATTCTTATCAATCTTTCTTGAATATGACATAATGGTATTGTCGAAATTCTTCTTGTTTGTAGAAGGTAGGTGCTGATGTTTTTATAGGTAAAATATCCTGATGTTTGAAACTTATTTAACAAATGGTTCATGGGGAAGAAAAAGAGTCTGTTTATTTGTAGAGGAAAGGATAAAGCAAATAAGGTAATAATATTTACATTTGGTGAGTCTAGATTGAAAAGTACAAAGTTGTTCAGTTTATCGCTCTTCCAACTTTTCTGCAGGTTTGAAAATTTTCAAAATAAGTTTGGGGGAAACAGAAGACATAGAAATGTGATCATATGCTAAATCCTGAAATTATTAAGAATATTTTTAAAACTTACAGTGACACTTCAGAAAGGATTTCGCTTTGTAAAAGAAAATTACTGAGGACTTCTCCCCTCTGATATAAACTATTTTTATCATAATGTTACTAAAGTATATGTACAAGTATAAAACTACAGATCACTTTCTTAGGTTCCTAGCTCTTAAGCAACTTATAGTCAAATCAAATACTAGTTAAGTACAGTAAAAATATAAAACTGAAAAAAGACAATAGCAGCATGATGACATAATAACAATAATTGATGGAGTAGTATATGGTGTTGTTGGTTTTTTTGCAGTAGTATATGTTTTGCTGAAAATAAATCACCACTGCACATAGTAAGCTGGTTCTGAGTATTGTAGCACAGTTTCTTTTGAGATTGCCAAGTCTGTAGGAACATTGCCCGTTTTATACTTAGTCTCTACACTACTTTTCTTACCCAGCTACTGTACAGTCTTTTTGCAGTACACAGTGAGATAATTTAACCTTTACTTATATCCCTACATTTTTAATACATTACCTACTCCTTTTGTTTT
This sequence comes from Herpailurus yagouaroundi, assembly GCF_014898765.1. Lineage (NCBI taxonomy): Eukaryota > Metazoa > Chordata > Mammalia > Carnivora > Felidae > Herpailurus > Herpailurus yagouaroundi. Next base: position 17,272,785 of record NW_024412426.1, read on the forward strand.
TTAGTAACCTGAAAATAAGATAGTATTTTTATACTGTACTGTGCTATTTTTATAATATCAGATTATTTTCAGTTGATAAGGTAACCAGAAGTCAAAGGCTTATTTTATAGAAATGTTTTTCCATTTTGAATTATTAGTGCAAAGGAGAAGTTTAATCTTTGTAACTGATACATTTAACCTGAGCACCGCACTTGAAACAGGACTTTTTCCCCCATTTTTACTTTAGCACTTGCCAGATTGCAGCTATACATTTATACCTCCACAGTATAAGCTGATTGCTGTCATTTGAGGTGATTACTTAATGCAATTACAATAGTAAACAGAAAACAAAATGTAGGAACACGCTTCCATATAAGCAACAGAAATACAGGCAAATGTATAAAAAATGAGCTAACTCTGTGGTATATAATCCTTGAAAACCAGCAGCCTTGTAGCCAGTATTGGGAAAAAATTGGTTCAGGAGCTTCTCAGAAAGCCCCACTATCTGACCTGACTTAGAACTCACTGGAGAGAGCCACATTCACGGGATGTTTTTCTGTTTGACCTGACCCAGAGGCTCCATGGGGATAGACTTATACCCAAGGTCTTGTTGAAAACACTCAGATGTAGTATCACAGTTGTCTAAGCTGTGATACCAAATGGGGCAAACAGTTGAGTCAGAAATTTAAAAGGAAGAAGTGGGCAACAGAACAGCCACAGGGGCTTTTGAAAAAGCTCTAATGTGTTCCTGGGATGTAGAATGGTTGTCAGGGCAGTGTAATTATCCAGGAAAAATTGGAGAGGGCTCCAGTTGCTTACCTGTGAAGACCAACAGAGATTTATAAGTTGCCTGAGCTTTGAAAGAATGCCCTAATACACAGGTGCCCTTGGCAAAGGGTAGTAGATGTACTAGCTCAAAACATTTAAGAAAAATTTGTGACTACTCAGTGATACTGACCTAAGAACAACCTTCACTCAGCTAGGTTAAAGAAAACACAAAACAAAATTTTTGAAAAAGAAAACCAAGTTTGGGGTGCTTGTGTGGCTCAGTTGATTAAACGTCCGACTTTTGGCTCAGGTCATGATCTCACAGCTTGTGAGTTCCAGCCCTGTGTCGGGCTCTGTGCTGACAGCTCAGAGCCTGGAGCCTACTTTAGATTCTATGTCTCCCTCTCTCTCTGCTCCTCCCCCACTCATGCTCTCTCGTTCTCTCTCTCTCTCTCTCTCTCTCTCTCTCTCTCTCTCTCAAATAAATAAACATTAAAACAAACAAACAAAAGGAATTAAGTGAGACTTAAGTGGTTCCATACAGCAGGGATTTACAGACTAGAGTCACTTCTGCAAAAGTCTCTAGACCAATACGTGGCAACAACACCACCAACAAAAGTCCCAGGAGAGGGATATAGGAACTGATTCCAGAGTTATATTTTATTATTTAAAATGTCTACTTTTTATCAAAAAACCCCAAAAAACTATGGCATATGCAAAACAAGAAAAGTTAGTAGAAACTATCACAGATGTTGGGCTTTCACTTAGAGACTTGCAAGCAGCTGTTAATAAAAGCATTCGATGAATTAAACCACAATTAAGGAATGAAAGAGAAATTTAAAAAATATGTCTCACCAAATAGAGAGTATTAAGAAAAATAGAAAAAAAAAAACAAATAGAAATACTGTAGTTGAAAAGTATAATAACAGAAATAAAAATTCACTAGAGGGACTCCTAAGCAAATTTGATCTGGCAGAAGAATCAGTGAACTTGGAGTTAGGTCAGTAGTGATTATCCAGTCTAAGAATGGAGAAAAATGAGTAGAGGATTGGAAACCTGTGAGACACCGTTAAGCATGCCAACATAAACAGACTCTCAGAAAATAAGGGAATAGAGAAAGGGATGGAAAAATATTTAAGGAAAAAAGTGGCCAAAATCTTCCCTAACTGTATGAAAAACATCAGTTTACACACCCACGAGGCTCAGTGAGCTCAATGTAGGATAAACTCAATGACATGCATACCTAAACACCTCAAGTTCAAACTATTGAAAGCCAAAGGGAGGGAGAGAATCTTGGAAAACAGCGACAGAAAAGCAATTCACATAAAAGAGATCCTCAGTAAGATTAGCAGTTTCTCATCAGAAACCATGAAAGCTAGAAGGCAGTGCAATATATTCTAAAGGCTGAAAGGAAGATTGTCAAAAGAATTTAATATCCAGCAAACAAATCCATGAAAAAATAAAGAATTTAAGATATTCAGAGATAAACAAACTGAGCAAGTTCTTTTCTAGCATGCCTACCGTTCAAGACACACTACAGACAGGCCTTCAGGCTGAAGGGAAAGGATATGAGGTAGAAATGAAACTCTCATAAAGAGTAATTAAAAACACTAGGTGAAGATAGTTTAAAATGTATTTTTGGTAACAATTCTGACTGATTTAAAAGACAACTGAGGGGCGCCTGGGTGGCGCAGTCGGTTAAGCGTCCGACTTCAGCCAGGTCACGATCTCGCGCTCCGTGAGTTCGAGCCCCGCGTCGGGCTCTGGGCTGATGGCTCAGAGCCTGGAGCCTGTTTCCGATTCTGTGTCTCCCTCTCTCTCTGCCCCTTCCCCGTTCATGCTCTGTCTCTCTCTGTCCCAAAAATAAATAAACGTTGAAAAAAAAATTTTTTTTAAAAGACAACTGAGTAAAACAGGAGTTCTAAAATTGTGTTCGTGGGCTTGTACCCTAAAACGATGTAGTATGTATGTCCATATAGCTCAGAGGATGGGGTGGAAAAGTGAGGGGAAGAACTATATTTGAGCAAAATTTCCCCATAATATTAAAATTAATTAGTGATGATCTGAATAAAATTTTCTTAAATTCACATGCTAATTATAATCTATAATCCCCAGAAAACCACAATGAAAATAGCTTCTAAGAAATATAATAAAAAAACAGCAACAGAGGAACACAAGTGTTATCCTGGAGAACAGCTCTTTAACACAAAAAAGGCCAGGGGCGAAATGTAGAAACAAAAAAGATGTAAGAGAAACAAAAAGTACAATTGCAGGTATGAATCTTATAATATAAATAATTATGTTAAATGTAAGTGGATTAAACACTCCATGCTACAGAGATTGGCAGAATGGGTGAAAAAAAAAATACGGGAACCAACTGTGTACCGTCTATAAGATACACTTTAGATTCAAAGACAAACACACTGGAAGTAAAAAGATATAAAAAGATGTAGCGTGCAAATGGTAACCAAGAAGAAGCTGAGATGGCTCTATTTAAATCAGACAAAACAGACTGTAAGTAAAAATTGGTGCTGGATACAAAGAAAGCCATTGTATAATGATAAAAGGATTAATTCAGCAAGATACAGCAATTATAAATACAGATATTCACAAACTATTTTGAAATGCATGAAACTATAATTTGTAGAATTGGAGGGAGAAATAGATGATTCACCAAAAGTAGTTGGAGACTTAAGGACTCTACTGTCAATAATTGATGAAACAACTGGACAGAAAAGCAGCCAGTACACGGAATACTTGCATGGCAGTAGCAGCGTGACCTGACAGTCCCACGTGTAACTCGTTCCACTCAACAACAGAATGAGTGTACATTCTTTTTGAGCAAACATGGACCATTCTCCAGGATAGATCATATATTAGGTCATGTAATAAATGTGAATAAATTTTAAATTTCATATAAATTCAAAATAGTCAAAATCATGTTCTCTGGCTAAAATGGAACTTAGTTAGAAATTGACCTTAGAGGGGCGCCTGGGTGGCGCAGTCGGTTGGGCGTCCGACTTCAGCCAGGTCACCATCTCGTGGTCCGTGAGTTCGAGCCCCGCGTCGGGCTCTGGGCTGATGGCTCAGAGCCTGGAGCCTGCTTCCGATTCTGTGTCTCCCTCTCTCTCTGCCCCTGCCCCGTTCATGCTCTGTCTCTCTCTGTCCAAAAAATAAATAAATGTTGAAAAAAAAAAATCATTGAAGAAATTGACCTTAGTAGTTAATTTGGGAAATCCACAAATATTTGGAAATTTCTGAATAACCCTTCAGTCAAAGAAGAACTTGTGAGGGAAATTAGAAAGTATTTTGAAGTGAATGTATATGAAAATGAAAACATATATCATAATCTGTGCTAGTGGCTGAAGCAGTGCTTAGAAGAAATGTCTGTCTTCAAGTGTTTATATTAAAAATGAGAAAGATCTTAATAATCTGAGCTCTCACCATAAAAATCTAGAATAAAATAGCAAACCAAGCCAAAGATGAGCAGAAGGAAGAAAATAATAGGGTGGAAATAATGAAATAGTGAACAGGAAAAAAAGGAGAGTAAATGAGTAAGAGTTGGTTGTTTGAAAAGAGCAACACAAAATTGGCAAACCTTTAGGTAGACTAAGAAAAAAAGGGCACTAAAATTAAGATTTAAAGAAGGGAGATTACCGCTGACCTCTCAGATAGTAAAAGGTTTACAGCAGAATACTAGGAATAACTGTATGCCAAATTAATAACATAGATGAAGTGAAAATATTCTAGAACATCACATATTATGAAAATTGGCTCAGAGGCAGTAGAAAATTTGAATAGACATATGAAAAGGAAAGAAATTGAGTTAGTAACTAATAACCTTCCTGCAAAGAAAAGCAGAGACCCAGATCACTTCACTTGTAAATTTTATCAAATGGTAAGAAATTATACTAGTACTTCACAAGTTGTTCCCTGAAGACTTTTCAAAACCAGAAGCCCAAAATACACACGAATAGAAAAACAGACCCAATATTCTTCAAGACACAGATGCAAATTCCCTGAATAAAATACGTGCAAACCAAATTCAATGGCATATCTAAAAGATTATACACTATGTCAGTGTGAGATTTATACCAGGAGTACCAGATTTATCCAACATCCAAAAATCAATTAATGTAATAGACTATATTAATAGAATAAAGAGCTAAAACCACACAATCATCCCAATAAAGACAGAAAAGGTATTTGACAAAACTCCATACCCATTGATAATTAAAACTCTTAAACAAATAGCGGGAAACTTTGTCAATCTGACAGAGCGTGTCTGTGAAGAACCACAAGTGAAAGTCATAGTTACTAGTGAAAGACTGAATGCTTTCCCCTACAATTAGGAACAAGGCAAGGATTTCACTTTTTGCCTTTGCGGTTCAACACTGTACTGGAGATTCTAGCTAATATTGCCAGGGAAGAATGGAAATAAAAGATGTCCTGATCTGAAAGAAAACATTAAACTGTCTTTATTTGCAGTGACATCATCCCATATGTAGAAAATTTTGAGGAATCTTAAAAAAAAAGAAAAAAGAAAAAGGATTAGAACTGATAATTGTTAGCTGGGCCACAGAATAAAATATCAGTATAAAAAATAGTCTTTCTGTGCATGAATAATGTACAATCCAAAAATAACAACATGATTCTGTTCAGAATAACATCAAAAAGAATAAAATACATAAGGAATAAATTTAATAAAGTCAGTGCAGGTCTTATACACTGAACATTACAAAAGTCTGCTGAGGAAAATTAAGATAAATGCAGATGCATTGTGTCCATAGATTGGATGCATTAATATTGTTAAGATGGTAATTCTCCTGAAATTGACCTATAGATTCAACTCAGTCACTGTAAAACTTTCAGCAGGCTTTTTTCCCCAAGACATGATAAACGGATCCTAAAATTTATATGGAAATGCTAAAGGACAGAAATTACCAGGACAATTTTATAAAAGAACAAAGTTGGAGGACCGTTTCTACTGAATTTCAGAATTCTAAAGCTGCAGTTATGGAGCATCTGGCTGGCTCAGTCAGGAATGAGACTCTTGACCTTGGTGTTGTAAATTTGAGTCTCACATTGAGTGTAGAAATTATGTAAAAACAAAATCTTCGAGAGCTAGAACAAACAGTGTTAAGTTTTTTGTGGATCCAGAAAAGACCCCAAATAGCCAAAACAATACTGAAAAAGAAAACCAAAGCTGAAGGCATCACAATTCTGGACTTCAAGATGTATAACAAAACGGTAGTCATCAAGATAGTATGGTACTATTTCAAAAACAGACACATAGATCAATGGAACAGAATAGAGAACCCAGAAATGGACCCACAAACATATGGCCAACTAATCTTTGACAAAGCAGGAAAGAATATCCAATGGAAAAAAAGACAGTCTCTTTAGCAAATGGTGTTGGGAAAAATGGATTGCGACATGCGGAAGAATGCACCTGGATCACTTTTTTATACCATACACAAAAATAAACTCAAATTGGATGAAAGACCTAAATGTAAGACAAGAAGCCATCAAAATCCTAGAGGAGAAAGCAGCAAAAGCCTCTTCGACTTCGACCACAGGAAATTCGTACTCAACACGTCTCCAGAGGCAAGGGAAATGAAAGCAAAAGTGAACTATTGGGACCTCCTCAAAATAAAAAGCTTCTGCACAGCGAAGGAAACAATCAGCAAAAATAAAAGGCAACCGACAGAATGGGAGAAGATAGTTGCAAATGACATAACAGATAAAGGGTTAGTATCCAAAATCTATAAAGAACTTATCAAACTCAATACCCAAAAAGACAAATAATCCAAGAAATGGGCAAAAGACATGAATAGACACTTTTCCAAAGAAACATCCACATGGCTAACAGATACATGAAAAATAATGCTCAATGTCACTTATCAGGGAAATACAAATCAAAGCCACAATGAGATACCATCTCACACCTGGCAGAATGGCTAAAATTAACAACTTGGGTAATAACATATGTTGACGAGGATGTGGAGAAAGCGGAACTCTTTTGCACTGTTGGTGGGAGTGCAAACTGGTGCAGCCACTCTGGAAAACAGTAGGGAGATTCCTCAAAAAATTAAAAATAGAACTACCCTACGACCCAGCAATTGCACTACTAGGTATTTATCTAAGGGGTACACGTGTGCTGTTTCGAAAGGACACATGCACCGCAATGTTTATAGCAGCGCTATCAACAATAGCCAGAGTATGGAAAGAGCCCAAATGTCCATCGACGGATGAATGGATAAAGAAGATGTGGTATATGTATATGATGGAGTATTACTTGGCAATTAAAAAGAATGAAATCTTGCCATTTGCAACTACATGGATGGAACTAGAGGGTCTTACGCTAAGTGAAATTAGTCAGAGAAAGACATATCATATGACTCCACTCATATGTAGAATTTAAGATACAAAACAGATGAACACAAGGGAAGGGAAGTAAAAATAATAGAAAAACAGGGAAGGGGACAAAACATAAGAGACTCTTCAATATAGAAAACAAACAGGGTTGCTGGAGGGGTTATGGGTAGGGGGTGGGCTAAATGGGCAAGGGGGCATTAAGGAGGACACTTGTTGGGATGAGCACTGGGTGTTATATGAAGGGGATGAGTTACTGGATTCTACTCCTGAAATCATTGTGCTGTATGCGAACTAAGTTGGATGCAAATTTAAAAAAAATAAATGAGTAAATAAATAAAAATAAATAAATTCCTAGGGGTGGCTGGGTAGCTCAGTTATTTAAGCGTCCCATTCTTGGTTTCAGCTCAGGTCATCATCTCATAGTTCATGGGTTCAAGACCTGTGTTGCTCTCTGTGCTGACAGTGTGGAGCCTGCTTGGGATTTCTTTCTTCTTCTCTCTGCCCCTCCCTGGCTTACATGTGTATGCCTGCCCCCGCCTCTCTCTCTCTCAGAATAAAATTAAAAAGATTTTTTTTTTTTTTAATCTTAAAAAAAAACACAAAAAACAGGGCATCTGAGTGGCTTAGTCGGTTAAGCGTACGATTTCAGCTCAGGTCATGATCTCACAGTTTGTGGGTTCAAACCCTGCATCAGGCTCTGTGCTGACAGCTTGGAGCCTGGCGCGTGCTTTGAATTCTGTGTCTCCTTCTCTCTGTGCCCCTCCCCTACTCGTGCTCGGTCTCTCTCTCTCTCAAAAATAAAATATTTAAAAATTTTTAAATAAAGGCTACAGTTATACAAGACTTTGTTGTGCTGGCAGAAGGTAACATATATGTAGATCAGTTGATTAGAATTATGAATCCAGATGTCAGTTCGTTTTCAACAAGGGTATTAAAGTAGTTCATTAGAGAAGTTTGTTCTCAGATCATGCAGGGACAACTGGATGCATCTCCATCCACATGCAAAATGATGAACTTTGACTTCTCCTTCATACCATACAGAAAAATAAACTTAAAAAAAAAAAAACAAAACCATACATGTAAGACCTAAAACAAACTTAAAAAAAAAAATAGAGGGGCTCCTGAGTTGCTCAGTCTGTTAAATGTCTGACTCTTTATTTGGCTCAGGTCATGATACTATGGTTCGCGGGTTCGAGCCCCGTGTCATGCTTCACACTGCTAGTGGCAAGTCTGCTTGGGATTCTCTGCCTCTCCCCTACTCAGGCTCTTGCCCTCTCTTTTAGAGTTAAATAAACTTTAAAAAAAGGAAAAAAAATGGAGGGAAAATCTTTAAGACCTTGGATTAAAGTGTTTTATGGCTTTATAAGAAAAAAAAAAAGATAAATCGGCCCTTACCAAATTCAGTTTCTGTGCTTCAAAATACACTGTTAAGAACATTAAAAAGGCAAGCAACAGAGTGGTTGAAAATATTTGTTAAAACTTTTGTCTTATAAAAGTTGTATCCAGAATTTTCAAAGAACACATGTAAAGAAACAAACCGTCATATGTTGGTTCTATGAATGTAACATGGTAAAGTCAACAGTTTGTTAGTTTCTTAAAAAAACATAAAACTGTCATGTGGCACAGTAATTACACTTCTAGGTATATACATGGGACCCAAATACATGTTCTCACAAAGACTTGAATGTGATTGTTCATAGCAGCATTAATTTCCATAGGCAAAAAGTGGAAACAAATATCCTTCAACTGGTGAGTGGGTACACAAAATGTGGTGTATCCATACAATGGATACTATTCAGCAATAAAAAGGAATGAATTGTTGGGACGCCTGGGTGGCTCGGTGGCTCAGTCAGTTAAAGGGTCCAGCTCTTGGTTTTAGCCCAAGTCATGATCTGTCAATTGTGAGTTCAAGCCCCACATTGGGCTCTGTGCTGACAGTGTGGAACTTGCTTGGGATTCTCTGTCTCCCACTCTCTCTCTCTGCCCCTTCCCTGCTAACGCAGTCTCGCTCTCATTCAAAAATAATAAGAATTAAAAAAAAAAAAAAGGAATGAACTGTTGACATATGTTAAAACATGGATGAACTTCAAGAACATTATATGAAGCGTAAGAAGCCATACATAGAAGCCGTGTATCGTTGGACTCCATGTGTATAGAATATCCACAAAAGATAAATTTTTAGAGAAAGTTAGATAATATTGATTGCCTAGGGCAATGGGTGATAAATGGGCATGAGGGATCTTACTAGGATGAGGAAGATGTTCTAAAACTGATTTATGGAGATGCTCACACCACTGGGTAAAGTTACTAAAAATCATTGACCTGTATACTTATAGTGAGTTGGTTTTATTATATGTAAAATGTGTCTCAGTAAAGTATTTTCTCAAAAGCAAATGTGAGAAATAAAATTAGATAGCATTATTATCTTTAACCAGAAGCCTATAATGTTACATTATCTTTTTAAAATAAGGTCATCTGAAATGTGAGGATACATTTAAAAATTTTTCAGTTACTTTGAAGCCTTAATACTCTGATTCTAGAGCCAGGATCACTGGAAATAACAGTGGAACTCCCTGTCAGGCTGATGTTGGCATATGTGTATATACTGTTTTATGCAACCATATTTTCCTAGATCCAAAACAGAAAACCCACTGTATCTTCCTGGTCTTTAAAAATGAGTCATAGCACCTAGTTTACTGCTGTTACAAGATTGGTATTATTCCTGAAACATTTGATGAAAGACACCAAAAGCAGCTAAGTTTCGCTTTGCTTTCCATTCTCCATTTACTACATTTTTCTTTTTCTTTTGTTTTACTTTATTTGTTTTAGATCACTGTGTCCACTACTATGATCTTCGTAACACTAAACAGCCAATCATGGTATTCAAAGGACACCGAAAAGCAGTGTCTTATGCAAAGTTTGTGAGTGGTGAGGAAATTGTCTCTGCGTGAGTATTACTCTTCTGAGGTTGAACTTAACACAGAGCTCTATCATCATTTACCAGTTTTATAATGTCACTGTGGGTATCTGTAAAGAGCGACACTGTGCTATATGCACTTTTTCATAAATAGATTTTTTTTATTGTAGAATTAAAATACATGTATATTCTGGTTTGTATTGCTCACTTTTATAGGCTATTTATGAATAAAATCCCGATGATGTTAGTTTTTAATGCAACCCCGCTTTCAACATTTGAACTTCAGATTGAATTTCAGCCACCATTTCTCCTTAAGAGAAAAACAACATAGTTGATGGGATAGAATGAGAAACGTTTTATTTATTAACATCAATTAACATGTTATTGTATATTTATCTGCATTGCAGTACAGTAGTATTGTTTTTGGTTTTAAGTAATATTTGGTTGATTCTATATTACTTGATGTCCCTATGGTTTCATGGTGAGTTTTAAATATGTTTTGAAAGTAACTTAAGTATGGCTGCTTATATTTAACCAATATCCTTTGAGAAGCCTTCTGCAGTAGAGAATTATAATGTAAGCTTTTATTTTGTTTGAAGGTTAACAAGAGGTCAACCAGATAAGTAAATCTCAGTTGCTAAAATATCACTGAGAATCTCTTCTAACAAAGGCAGCACCTTCTTTCTGTTATCCATTGCGTAGCTCTCTTTATTTTATATTAGCCTAGTAATACTTTCTTAATTTCTCTTTTTCATATCTATTATTTCTTTTCATGCTTACTGACACCTTGTTTTCTTCTTTTCAGTTAGTTTTTTTTTTCCTTGCTTTCTAATTTTTAATCTTAGGAGATTAGTAATGACAGTGCCTTGGTATTAAACACTTGGTACCTCCCTCCTCATCTACCTCTATACTAGTTACTCTTGGTAAGAAGTTGGTAATTTGAGTTGACTTAGCAAGGTAATTTGAACAGAGTTACAAACAAGGGGGAAAAAGTGAGAACTGAGTTTTAAGGGAAGGTAACGTAGGGTAATTCGTTCACAAACCTAAATTAGTGTTAACCAGTCAAAATATATCCCATCTTTAGGAGTAGTAATGGGCAGTAAATAACTAAAGTTTTATTCAGGTTCAAATGTGGATAGTACATTATATGGCAGAAGTATTTTTCTTCAGTTTTGATTTATAAGTGTTAAATGAGTTGGATTTCAGCGAACTGAAATACATGTATCTTATTTGTCTAAATTGGGAAGTTTTAGTCGACCTAATTAATGTGGATTTGTTGTTTGTAATTTTCACCAATCTCTTGTCCTTCTTAGGTTTTATAAGTCCTGATTTTTTTTTCTTGAACATATTTAGGGTTTAGAAGTTTTTAGAATAAGTTTATCCACAAGTGTATTTGGAAATATTAAAAAGTAATACTAAAATATACATATTGCTGCAACCTCTGAATTCTTGGCCAATAAAAATATATATACACATAAAGAAATACTTAATGCAACATTGTCAAGCAAAAAACCACATTTAAAACAATATAAATTTCTATTGAAAAAATGATGAGAAGCAATAGAGGAATATTTAAAGAGCTGGAGTTTGGCTTCTGCAATAAGACAGTTTCTATCTTGGCTCTGTTGTTTACTAGCTATGTATGGTATCTTCAGAATATCTTTAGCCTTCTCATTCTCAGTTGTCTCATCTCTAAAATGGAGCTAATTATAGAAATTACATTGTGTGTCCTTAAATGAAGTAATAAATGTAAAACTTTCAGCATGGTGCCCTATTCTGTGAATGTTACAGTAAGAGAAAACATGATTTATTATGTAGTCATTAACAGATATCAAAGTGTATTTATTTTACAGAAAAATTATAAAGCAAATTCTTGAATAAGGGATAAGCAATTTAAAACATAATGTGTATGGTATGATTGGATTTGTGTTACAGAAAGAGAAAAAACATGGTATTTTATTCAAGTTCTAAGACTGTATGATAGGTCTCTGCATGATAGGATTACCAGCGATCTTTTTTTTTTTTTAATTTGTTTAATGTTTATTTATTTTTGAGAGACACAGAGTGCAAGTGGGGAGGGGTAGAGAGCAAGGGAGACACAGAATCCAAAGCAGGCTCCAGGCTCTGAGCTGTCACAGAGACCGATGTGGGGCTCAAACTCACAAACTATGAGATCACGACCTGGACCAAAGTCAGACACTTAACCGACTGAGCCACCCAGGTGCCCCACGAGTGATTTTTATATGCGATTATTTTTTGGTAAATAACTGCATTTGTATATAATTTCAGTAAATGAATTACTTTATATAGACTATCCCAGTTATTCATACCATTGCACCCCTTAGGTACAACTGTCAAAGTAGTTTAAATTTAGTATACCAATACAGTTCAGTAGTTGAAAAGTAAACCAAGTGGCACAGATTGTATCCCTAAAATTAAGCACAATTCTCAGTGGAACTTTGTTATTTGATGATTGTGGTATGATGGTATTGATGATGTTTATTAGTAAGCACTTCCTACATGCCCAGGGACTACTGAAAGCCTTTGAAATGAATTTACTTTTCACATCTGATAGAATTCCTCTAATTCAATAATGTAGGAATCACTGTATTTCACATAACCAATGAACAAAACTGAGGCCAAAGAGGTTATGTAACTTTCCCAAGTTCAAAAACAAATTAATGGTATATATTGAGTATTGTAACTCAGAAAATCTGGCTCTAAAATCTGCATTCTAAACAACCAAACTGGATTGCCTCTAATTAGTACTGATGAGTTTCAGACCATGAAATCTTTTTTTAAATTTTTTTTTTTTCAGACCATGAAATCTTAAATACATTCTAATTTTTTGTGTTTACCTCAGCTCAACAGACAGCCAACTAAAACTGTGGAATGTAGGGAAACCATACTGTCTACGTTCCTTCAAGGGTCACATCAATGAAAAAAACTTCGTAGGCCTCGCTTCCAATGGCGACTATATAGCTTGTGGTACGTAAAACTGTCTTTTCCTGGAACTTTTTATTTAACAGGCATTTGTCACTGAAATTGCATTCACTAGATGTAGGCTACGTACCAAGTCAAGAATTGATCTGTATGCTCAGAAAGTAGCATATTGAATTCTTCTTAGATTGTACTGGAAGAAGCATTAGTTCTTCCCTCCTTCACTGAGCACAAACCCTGTCCACATGAAATAGCATGAAATCGTTAAATATGTTTTGTAATTGTTCTTCATAGTAATTTCTGTAGATATTACGTAAAAGAAAATATTAATTTCTGCTAATGACCTAAATTCAGAGATACTGTCTTAAGCTTGATATTCATTTTCCTCTATAGACTGCTCTCTTCAGTAAGCAGTTTTAGATCGTCTTGATCTGTTATTCTGGGGCTTTTGTTTTTTGTAATTTATTATTATTATTATCTTTTGTAATTTACACAAATAGGAATCAGAAGTAAAAGAAGTCACTTTAGGTTTTGTGAAGATGCTACATGCACCTAATGCCCAAATATATGAGCTTTCATGAATTCTTTCAAGTGACTTGACTTTTATTTAGTGAAGTTGTATATAATCTAAACCCTTCCAGAACAAATCTCTTGCAGTTATTCTACTTTGATAGCCTGCTCAAAAATAATAGGTTTCTAGACTGCTTATCTAATAGAGTAATATCTTTATTGGAGAATGGGACATAAATTTTGTAGGTTGTTAAAATCTGCCTTTGTAAGTGCTGTAACTTTCTTTTTTCCTCTTAGAAGTCTTTCTAAACATCATTTAAGATTCATGGTATAATAATAAGTTTCTGGTCTTTTTTAGACCTCTGCTATCATAAATGGGTTTTTGCAGTAATTTCAGCCTTACAATTACCAATGTTATATCATTTGACAATTATTATTTCTTTAGATTAGTAAAGTGTAGCTTTTCTCTATGAATCTTTTTCTCACATGATTCCCAAGAAATCTTGTGCTCTGATCTTCCAAATTCAACCATGAAAGATTTGTCTTTGAGCTTAAACATTGAGTAATAATCACCTTATGAATGTGATGTCCTAAATCTGAGTTCTCCCATTCTAGAAAAATTATTTACTTAAAAAATTTTTTTTAGGAAGCGAGAACAACTCTCTTTACCTGTACTATAAAGGACTTTCTAAGACTTTGCTAACTTTTAAGTTTGATACGGTCAAAAGTGTTCTGGATAAAGACCGAAAAGAAGATGATACCAATGAATTTGTTAGTGCTGTGTGCTGGAGGGCATTGCCAGATGGGGTAAGTTTTCATATCAGTTTTTCACCTTGATGTCTCATGTAACACTTTATGTATACGTATGTGAATTTTTGTTAGCTTAAAATACAAATTGATATGTGATAACACATTTCCTTGCTTAGTATTGCATCATCACAGGAAACAGGCATTTTAGGTAGTAATTGAAATATGTCACCAATGGAACAGTGTCCTACTGATGTAATGTCTCTCCTGTGTAGCCATAGCATCTTGCGCATACCTCTGTTTTAGTGTTATCACATTGTCTCTTTATATCTCTTCTAGAAGACTGGAAATTTCTAGGTACACACTGTGTGTCATTTTCCTTAACGATCATTTGAAGTACATACTCAGTAAACATTGAGCTGAACCTAATATTAGCAGGAAAAAAACTTGATGTAGGTAAAGGAGAGTACCCTATATGTACACCTAATTAAATACTATTTCAGAGCAAAATTCCTGTCTAGAAAATACACTTATATAAGAATGTTTAAACACATTTAATTCCTTAATACGAAAGTTACATTTCTAGATTGCAAAAAAACCAGTTTTCTCAAACTTGTCACTTATTAACAAATTATTCTCAAACTTGTCACATTTTAAAGTATAAACATTCTCATAAGTTATGTGAAGAAATAATTGTTTTATTATCTTGATTTTTATAAGCAGTAGTCACTCACTAATGTCATCTTATTAAAAAATAGCTCTTTAGTTGCTTCCTTGGTTAGTTTTACTTTTGATCAAAAAATTTCTTACTTGATGGGTACTTTAAGAATTCTGAGTTTTGGGGCGCTTGGGTGGCTCAGTCGGTTAAGCGTCTTGACTTCGGCTCAGGTCATGATCTCATGGTTTGTGAGTTCAAGCCCCGCGTCGGGCTCTGTGCTAAACAGCTCACAGCCTGGAGCCTGCTTTGGATTCTGTGTCTGTGCCATCATGCTCATGCTCTGTGTCCCTCTGTCTCTCAATAATAAATAAACATGAAAAAAATTAAAAAACATTCTGAGTTTCAGGTACTATTTAACTTTAACTAGATATGTTCCATTCCTATCATATTTAAAATTAGTGTGACTCAACTTCCAGTCTTGGCAGTGGCACACTAGGTGATCTGTACTAACCTTTCCCCCAAATAGAACTAGAAAAGTTGGACCACGTATATTTATTTTAAAAACAATAACAGAAACCTATTTGAAGGCATTGGAATGTAAACAAGATAGAAAAGAATTACTGGCCTAGGAATGTGAGCCTGGCTTTTGAGTATGCTTTTCTTCTGGGAGCCTTTGCCAGTCTTGTTGTAATGGCTGAGAGTGCTTCTAGTAGCCTCACAAGGGCACAGGGATTGGAGTCTAGTATTCACCACTGTGGGGGTGAACTCACTGTGGTTCAGGTCCCCAGAGGGCTATAGTCTAGGGTAAACCACTAGAAGATAAGCTCTCACTGTGATTGCAACTCAACTTCATATCATATCAGTCCCGAAATTAAATTGAAGTGATCCTGGATTGGTAGTTAAATTAAAATTAAATCCTCTTTGAAAGAGGATCTTCTAGAGAAGATCATCTAAGGACTTTATTTTTTTCAAAAGCCCAGATACAGTAACTAGGTCACAATAAAAAACATGCATAGGAAAAGGCAAGAGATACGAATAAGTTCAGCATAAGCAGTGGACAATGGAAACAAAATCACAGCAGCTCCGGATATTGGAATTGTCAGACATAGCTTGAAAATAACCATGCTGACAAGGAAAAAGACAAGATTGAAAATTTTAACTGGAAACTAAAAAAAACTATTTTAAAAATGAAAATCCTAGAAGTGAAAAATTATAATTACCAAAACTAAGAACTCAGTGGATGGATCATAGGGAAGATAAGACAGAGTTGAGAATCAATGAACTTTTATAGGTAAGCTAGGAGAAAATATACAGAAGGAAGCATGGAGAGACAAATATTAAAAAAAAAAAATACAGAAAAGAGGTGGAGGATGAAGTAAGTTTAAAATATTCAATAAGAAACCTCAAAGGGGAGAAAAGAAGTAATGCAATTAAACCAATATTAGAAAGGATTATTGTTGAGACCTTCATAAAATTGATGAAAGACATCAAGGCAGAGATTCAATAAGCTCTTGTGCCCTAAAGAATAAATCTACAATGTGAGTAAAGATTTAATATTATACTTGGACCATGAAGAGACTTAGGCCTGCCTGAAAATCTGACCTTGGGTCTGTCTTCTCATAGTAACTTGATGGAAATGTGTGGAGTTAAGACAAACATTGAATGTTATTGCTACAGGTTAGTCTCTTAAACTTACTGTGAAACCCCATCTGTAGTATTGCACCTGGACTTAACCGTGAGTTGGCGCAATATTGGCCTTACATCTATCCAAAGTGAACGATACGAGACTGGCAGGAAACCAGGGCAGTCTCTGTCCAGAACCACATGCGCTTTAACTGTCCTCGGCAGCCGTGCGAGCTCTGTGTGTGTTGTTCGGGAGAGATGGAAGTAGCTATGCATGTGAATAGTTACTTGGCCTCCTGATGAATGAGGGATGTTGTGCATGCTGAATTTCCTGTCCCGCACACCTCTGTGAAACTAACTAACCTTGTGTCTCATCCTGTGACCCCTGCTGGTGTTGGACAGTCACACTTTGACATGTCATAATAAAACTGTTGAAAATAAAATGCAAAGGGAGATTATTGAAATAAGACAAAGTACTCTTTTCAGAAAGCCAACAATTAGACTGACAACCAACTTCTCATTAACCAATAGAAACCAGAGGTAGTGGAACCAGGTCTTCACTGTGTAAAGGGAAATAAATACCTGCCAATCTCAATTTCTCAATTCAGTGAAAATCTCTCCAGACACAAGTAAAATAAAGACACTTTTAGATAAATAAATATGAAGAATTTGCTACCAGTAGACTTACACTAAAGAAAACCTGAAAGGATCTTTTTAAGGCAGAAGGAAAAGATGCAGAAGACAAAGATAAAGGTCAGAGATGCAGAAAGGAATGGAAAAAGGTGAAGGAATAGAAATGGTGAAAAGGAAGAGAAGTGGTAATACTCAGTAAATCTAAATGCGTATTGACTATATAAAGCAATGATGCCTTGTTATTAAAGCCAATAAGCACATAGAATTAAATATTTGACAGTAATAACATAAGGCAGAAGGATAAATGTAATTAGGGTGTTCTCAGGTCTTTGCCTTGTCAGGGAAGGAGGTAAAAAAAAGAAAAAGCTAATTAATACTAGACTGAAGAGGATGCATATTGTAGTTTATAGGATAAGCGTTAAGTAAGTTCTTGTGGGGCTGGTTTAGTGGTGATGAATTCCTTCAGTTTTTGTTTGTTTAGGAAGACATTTATCTCTCCTTCTATTCTGAATGACGGACTTGCTGGATAAAGGATTCTCGGCTGCATATTTTTTCGGTTTATCACATTGAAGATTTCCTGCCATCCCTTTCTGGCCTGCCAAGTTTCAGTAGATAGGTCTGCCACTAGTCTTATGGGTCTCCCTTTGTAGGTTAGAGCCTGTTTATCCCTAGCTGCTTTCAAAATTTTCTATTTATCCTTGTATTTTGCCAGTTTCACTAGACATGTCGTGCAGAAGATCGATTCAAGTTACATCTGAAGGGAGTTCTCTGTGCCTCTTGGATTTCAATGCACTTTTCCTTCCCCAGACCAGGGAAGTTCTCAGCTATGATTTGTTCAAGTACACCTTCAGCCCCTCTCTCTCTCTCTTCCTCTTCTGGAATTCCTATTATACGGATATTGTTCCGTTTGATTGCATCACTTAGTTCTCTAATTCTCCCCTCATCCTCCTGGATTTTTTAATCTTTTTCTCAGCTTCCTCTTTTTCTATAATTTTATCTTCTAATTCACCTATTCTCTCCTCTGCCTCTTCAATCTGTGCTGTGGTCGCCTCCATTTTATTTTGGACCTCATTTATAACATTTTTAAGCTCCTCATGACTATTTCTTAGTCCCTTGATCTCTGTAGCAATAGATTCTCTGCTGTCCTCTGTACTTTTTACAAGCCCAGCGATTAATTTTATGACTATTATTCTAAATTCTTGTTCCGTTATATTGCTTAAATCGTTTTTGATCAATTTGTTAGCTGTCGCTACTTCCTGGAGTTTCTTTTGAGAATTCTTCCATTTTGTCATTTTGCGTACTCCCTGAGGTGGCGCGGAACTGTGGGGCACTTTCCTGTGCTGTCTGGAGTAACTTGTGTTGGTGGGTGGGGCCACAGTAAGACCTGCTGTCTGTCCCCAGCCCACCGCTGGGGCCACAGTCAGACTGGTATGTACCTTATCTTCCCTTCTTCCAGGGGCAGGACTCACTGTGGAGTGGTGTGGCCCCTGTCTGGGCTACTTGCACACTGCCAGGCTTGTGGTGCTGCTTCGATGGGATCTGGCATATTAGGCGGGGTGGATCCACAAGGTGCACAGGGAGGGGCAGGCTCAGCTCGCTTTGCTGTTGGTGGTCCCCTGCGGGAGGGGCCCTGCAGCACTGGGAGGGAGGCTGACTCGTCGGAGGGCTAGATCCACAGGAGCACAGCGTTGGGTGCGTGGTGCAAGCAAGTTTGGTGATGGGAACTGGTTCCCTTTGGGATTTCGGCTGGGGGATGGGCGAGGGAGATGGCACTGGCCAGCGCCTTTGTTCCCTGCAGAGCTGAGCTCTGTCATCCGGGGCTCAACACCTCTCCCTCCTGGTGTCCTCTCGCCCTCCTGCTCTCCGAGCAGAGCTGTTGACTTATAACAGCAGGTTGTTAAGACCTGCTGGCTGTCAGAACTTATGCAATCTGGCCCCTCCGCTTTTGCAAGTTAGACTCGGGGGTTCGGTGTTGCCAGACGGGCTGCCCCTCCACTACCCCGGCTCCCTCCTGCCAGTCTGTGTAGCGCACACCGCCTCTGTGCCCTTCCTACCCTCTTCGTGGGCGTCTTGTCTACGCTTGGCTCCGGAGAGTCCGTTCTGCTAGTCTCTGGCAGTTTTCTGGGTTATTTAGGCAGATGTGGGTGGAATCTAAGTGATCAGCAGGACGAGGTGAGCCCAGCGTCCTCCTACCCCGCCATCTTCCCTCCTATAAATGTGCTCTCTGAGGTCAGGTTGAGTAATACAGGAAAGTGATGGGAAGGTACTTGAGGTTAGAACCATCTCAGAATGAAGATCCTTCCGGTGGGCTCCTGCAGGTACTTGCACAGCCCCGCCATCTCTGCATACTTGTCCTCATGTGGGCCGCCATTTTGAAAAATCTCCTTTAAGTAAGTTTTTAAAGTGTGCTACCTAGACCAGAAAAGTTCTGTAACTCACTTCGTTTTCAGCCCAGATTTATTTTAAGTTTGATTTTTATAGAATAGCCACTTTGATTAGGCACAAAAAATAACTTTGTTTCCTTATTTTAGATGAGGCAGAAAGTGTGAGAGACTCTTGTTTATTTATTCAACAGATATTTATTATGTGCAGTCACAGTTCTAGATAGGGAAGATAAATTTGAACAAGACTGTAAGAGAAATTCTGGCCCTCTTAGGAGACTTAAAATTTTATGTGCCGGAGGAGACAAAAAACAAAATAAATAAGTTATTATATTAGAAGGTGACAAATGACTGGGAGAAAAACCAAGTGGGAGGCTGGGTCAGAGAGGCCTGGGAGAGGGAGTTGTAGTTCTCAGCGGTGGCAACAGAATTGCCTGAGTAGCTGAAGTAGAGCAAAGACTAGGACATGAAGATGTAATCCACATTTAAATGTGGAAGAGTATTTCAGGTGGAGTAAACAGTTCAGAGGCCTGGAAGTTCAGAAAGTGATGACTATTCAGGGAACAGAGAGAAGACAAGCATTGCCTCACTGCAGTGAGCTGGCTGGGGAGCAGTCTATTTCAGAGTGGTGAAGAAGAACCATTTCAACAGAGCACTGTTTACCAAAGCCCGGACTTTGGCTTTTACCGGTTGTGAGTTGGAAGCCATTGTAAGATTTTGAGCAAAGAAATGATACAATCTGACTTAACGTTTTTAAAAATTGGTTTGGCTATATTCTAGAGAATAGACTATGAGATGTCAGGAATGGAGGCAGGAAGGCTGTTGGCAATTCCAGGTAAGGTCAAATAGTGGTATGCTAATGAGAAGCAGTCAGATCCTGTACATATTTTGAATGTGGAGCCAATAAATGTCACATGGAGAGTGAAAGAGAAAAAGTGTAGGATGACACTGAGTTTTGTTTTTCCCCCCAGTAACTTTAAGAGTGGAGTTGCCAGTAATTGAGGAGAAGGCCACCAGAGGAAGTGTCTTAGAGGAGAATAGACTGGCTGGGTTTAAGTTACTAAAAATACCAAGTGGAGATGCTAAGTTTGAGATGTATTTGCCTTATAAGTATATAAGGTAAATATACCCGGTATATACTTGGTATATAAGTAAATATACCAAGTTTGGAGTTCACAGCAGATTGTGGGGCCAGAGACAGAAATTGGTAGCTGTCAGCATATGACGTTTAAGCCAAGAAATTGGGTGTATCTCCACAAGGGAGTGTAATTAGAGATTGGAAGTGGTGTGAATACCATATTTTGGAGGGCACTTTAGTGTTCAGTGATTGAAGCAATGAGGAGGAGTCAACAAAGACTTAGAGTGGTTATTGGGATGCCTGGGTGACTCAGCTGGTGAGGTATCTGCCTTCGACTCAGGTCGTGATTTCATGGTTCATGAGTTTGAACCCCACATCGGGCTCTCTGGTGTGCACACAGAGTGCGCTTCAGATCCTCTGTCCCCTGCCCCTCTGCTGTGCACTCGCACGCACTCTCTCTCTCTCAAAAATAGAAAGAAAGAAATAAGGAAGGAAAGAAAGAGTAACTATGTATAGTCTCTCTTGATTGGAGAATGGTTTTAAGAAAAAAAAAGGGAAGAAATTGGAGGTAATGAAATACAGAGAGCTGCTTTGGGGTGTAATAAAATAATGCCATGTTTAATCTCATCTAGATTACTTACTTTTTAAAAATATGAAATATCTGTCTCTAAAAAGGCCAAACATTTCATTGTCTTTCTGTGCCTTAATTCCATTCTGCCTGATTTTGATCAAAAGAAAGAGATCAATTTAAGGACACCTACAAAATAGTTGAACTTTGAAAGTATTTTTACGTTTTGGACAAGTACAAGTAGTTTATCAGTTTACTGTATGAACTAAAATGACCTAAAACTCTTCAATTAAGATCATACAAAAATTGCACATGCTTTTCTGTTATTTATGGCAGTAATTTAGTAATAGAGAGGGGATTGAAATTAACAATGAGGATAGAGGGAAAGGCATAAATACAAATTAGATACATTCTTTTAGGACAGTATCTCAGTCTTTTTATTTTATTTTTTTTCTGTATTTTATTTTTTTTCTGTAATTTTTTTTAATGTTTTTATTTTTGAGAGAGAGAGAGAAAGAAAAAGAAAGTCAGCGTGCGAGCAGGGGAGGGGCAGAGAGAGAGAGGGAGACACAGATTCTGAAGCAGGCTCCAGGCTCTGAGCTGTCAGCACAGAGCCCGATGCGGGGCTGGAACTCACGAACTGCAAGATCATGACCTGAGCCAAGTCATACGCTTAACTGAGCCACCCAAGTGCCCCAATATCTCAGTCTTATAAAAATTTGAGATAGTTTACTGCAGATTAAATTTCTGTTTAGCCTTGTTTTTTCTTATAACACACACATATATATATATATGCATGTATATATGTATATGTATACATATGTATGTATGTATGTATGTATGCATGTATGTATATATAAATAGGCCACTTCTGGATAAAAATGAACCAGTGATTCCAAGCCTTGTTTTGAACAGTCAGCCACGATCCTATATAATGCCCATTCTTTTTATTTCTACTGACCTTTGTATAATCTGGAAAGAATTTGCTACACCTCCCTTTTTTAAGATACTGGTCAATTTTATTGTAGCATTTATTACATCCCTTCTCCTTTATTTCACAGTGCTATGGGAGTTAACAGCAAGCATGCTTCTTCCCCCCCTTCTTGTTTGCTGTGTGGTCTGTCAGTTTTGCTTTAGGATTACACTTTTTACTTTTAATTAGTCTTGTTTAAAGACAGAATATTTCTTTTTTTTTTTAATTTTTTTAATGTTTATTTTTGAGAGAGAGCCGTGCGTGCATTAGTGGGGGAGGGCCAGAGGGAGAGGGAGACACAGAATCTGAAGCCGGCTAAGGTGTCAGCACAGAGCCCGACGCGGGGCTCAAATTCACGAACCGCAAGATCATGACCTGAGCCAAAGTCAGGTGCTTAAGTGACTGAACCACCCAGGTGCCCCAAGACAGAATAGTTCTAATGTTGTTTCTTTTAATCTGAGAGACAATGCTTTGTCCTTTGTCTGTTTGTCTTCCTTGCTGTATTTTCCCTGTGTCTAAAAGCACTTTTACTCAGTCACTTTTGGGGTTGCTGACCGATTCTTCTGTCCTTTGTTCCTTAGTTTTGTCTTGCAAAAGTAGTGACTCTGGCATTTTTACTAAAATGCAGAAGTCTCAAGTATATTTAATTTTCAAAGGAATTTTAAGATGTTTCATTTGAACTCTAGTGAAAATACTTTTTTTTAGGAGAATTTTTAAATTGCAGCTTAGGTCCTCTCAAGAATAGAAATGGTAATGATTATCTTATTCTAATGAAGAATGCAGAATTGTTTATTTTATATTTGTTTTTAGTTTATTATTTTAATTCACTTGCAGACATTTTAACAAGAAAACCTCAGTAGTTTAGAGTACTGACATAAAGATGTTCTATTATTATCAAATTACTGGGATTTTTCCTCCCAGGTCTAAATCTTATTACTTGCATTGCCTAATTCAGTATTAATTTTCATGATATTTAAAAAATATGAATTTGTGAGAAATAACTATTAGGAATAACACAGATCATTTTGCCTTTATTTAGGCTTTGGAATTTAATTTCCTCAGCGGTCATTTTTTAAATATAAATGAGGAGAACTTGATCGATCGAATGTTTAACTTGCTGTAATGAAAGAACTTTAGTATCCACTTATTTGAAGAAGCAATTGTAAATTCTGAAACTGTGTATTTGAGTGTACTGTATCCATATAGGATTGCACATGCAAGTATATTACATGTGAATGATTATACAGTCTTTGAAATAAATGTGGTTTGCTGCATTTCCGTAGGTAGCAGCCAACTTTATACTTTCGAATATAGAGAATCAAGGAGCTTAGTAGGCTGTCATTTTAGTTCATTTTCTGACTCTACTTCTTTGAAAAGTACCCCATAATTTATTTGGTCCTGTGTTCAGATGTAATAAAATTTGCTGATTTTTCTTGGAAATAGCCATTATCTAGATTAATAAAGCCCATTTGGTAATCAAGTCTATGTCAGATCTATTTTCAACCTTTCTTTCTGAAATACACTATTTATTCACAATTTTTGGCAGGCATTAATATGGACTAACATCAGTTTTGTTTCCTCCCTTCCTCCTTCCCTTCCTTCCTTCCTTCCTTCCTTCCTTCCTTCCTTCCTTCGACATCTCTAAATCCTTAAAGGAGTAGTTATACCTAAAAGGCAGTAGTGATATGGTCAGAATAATTCATTAACTAAATAATTATCTTTAACTAATTTAGAGTTCATTTAGAGAAAAATGTTTGCAATTTTAAGAGTGTATGGGGGTCAATGTGAATTTCCTTGGCAAGCGTTTTGCTGGAGTATATCATCTTGGAACGTTATCTCTTAGGATTTTTACTATATATTATTGTAGTTCATTACTCAAAGAAACAATTAGAAATGAATACATGTGGGGTGCCTGGGTGACTCAGTCGGTTAAGTGCTCAACTCTTGATTTTGGCTCAGGTCATGATCTCACAGTTCCTGAGGTCAAGCCTCATATTGGACTCTGGGCTGACAGCATGGAGCCTACTTGGGATTCTCTCTCTCCCCTTCACTCTGCCCCACCCTTGCTCATGCATGCTCACCCACTCTGTCTCTCTGTCAAAAATAAACATTAAAAAAAAGAAATGAATACATATATACTTTAGAGAATTTATAAAAAACAAAAAAATAGGAAAAAATGTCTATTGCAACTTTTTCCCAGAAATAACCAATAGTAACATTTTAATGTAATTAATCTTCATGTTGTTTTCTTTTAATGGGTACTATTGTTTTTAATAAAAATGAGTATTTTATATATTACCATGTACTCTTTATTTTTTCTTCATGTCTTCTTTACCTTTTGCCTTTATCATTAACATTTCCCAGGTCTAAATGTATTTTGAAAAGAGTATTTCCAGTGACTGCATATTATTCTATTCTAAGGTTTTACCATAACTGGCATACCATTGTTTTGTTGAGGATATTAATGTTTACTTTTTACTACTATGTAACTTTACTACTTGGAGTACTTCTTACATTTTTTTTTTGCAGTAAATCTTTAAATTTTTAATTCGTTCTTTAGAAGAGAACCTTCAGGATTTGTCCATTTAAAGAAAATGAGTACCTTTAACACTTGATTAAAATTAGTTTGCCTCCCAGAAAAGTTTCCTTGCATTGCTCTTTCACCAAGAAACGGGGTGCATGGAAACATGGGGTGTAATGCCAGTATCTTTGCCATCTTGAAAATATTTTGTTACGTAAGTACGTAATCATTTTTAATTAATTGTTTCCATAAGCAATTTTCTAAAACATTCTTTTGATTGTTACATATTATATACTTACATACTGAAAATTGCCTTTTTAATAGAAGTTCTTGATTGAAAGGGAAATACCGTGCAATTGAGATCTTGTTTTATAATCAGTCCTTTGACATTTTGGTGTTCGTAATTCAGGACTATTCCACTATCTCCCACACCCTACATCCTCTGTGAAAGTACTGCTATAAAGCTAAGATAAATTTGGGACAATACTATTTATTCTTGATTTCTGTTACATATTTTTTATCACCACTACTTTATTCAGAGAGTGTAGTTAGGTAAGGAGATTATGTGTGTTCTGTATCTGTGGATCCTTCTGTTGACATGACCCTTATTTAAAACTAGTGGAATAAAATATAAATTGACTCAAGAATGTAAATGACTGTTTCTGTTCTTAAATGATGATAACAATTTAAAGGAACACCATATTTTTGTTGGAAGCAGATACTAAGTCCATTGTAACTCCTGCTGAGATAGTAGGGTGCCCTTATCATTGTTTTATGAGTTCTGAATCACATCATACATACTTACCTAGTCTTGGGTCACCCATGCTAAATGGATATCTAATGGGAAAAGGCAATACTTGGAAAGGACACCTAACACTTTCTCAGCTCTTCAAAAGTTATTAAAAAATGTATCCTCTATCCTCAGGAAAAGCATTGATTATTAAGGATGGATATTTTCTTTTGTGGCCAGAAACAACAGGAATCATAATGGAAGTTTCTGTAACTCTCAAATGAACGATGTCAGGACAAGGATTTTCCTAATTTCCCTCCCTTGAAACAAAGTCCAGCAAAACTTGGCTTGGGAATCTGTCAAACTCTGTTATCACCCATACTATACAAAGTTATAGCCATAGTAGGTGAGAACATCTTTTTCAGTCATAAAATAAAATACATTTTTTATATTCTTATTTCTAACGAATAAGACTTTAATATAGTGAAACACTTTTTTGAAGTGTTTTTAACTAAAACCTTATATTCTTAAGGAATCTTCTTTTCTTTACCTAAATCTTTCATGATTCCTATTCATTAAAAATATTTGCTGAATAGGAGCACGTGAGTGGCTCAGTTGGTTCAGCATCTGACGTCGGCTTAGGTTATGATCTCATGGTTCGTAAGTTCGAGCCCCTCGTTGGGCTCTGTGCTAACAGTCAGCTTGGAGTCCAGAGCCTGCTTCAGATTCTGTGTCCCCCTCTCTCCCTGCCCCTTCCCCACTTGTGCTCTCTTTCTCTCTCAAAAATAAATAAACGTTAAAAAAAAATAACATTAAAAAAATATTTGCTGAATAATATAGTACCTGTACTATTAATTATATTCATGTCTCTTATTCCCTGCTAACCTGTAAACTTGAAAAAAGGCATCCTACCGTATTGAACAACAGCATAGACTATTCAACCAGGCCACCTAGGTTCAATCAGATTTTCCACATAGTAGCTCTGTGACCTTACTCAAGTTCCTCAACTGTCCCTTGCTTCAATTTCCTCATCGTATTTAGAAAAATATTCTCTTAAGTAAGCTTCACACCCACTGTGGGCTTGAACTCTGATCCCGAGATTAAGAATTGCACACTCTAAAGACTGAGCCAGCCAGGCACCCCCCTCCTCATCTATAAAGTGCTGATGATAATAATAACCTATCTCTTAGGATTATTATAAAGCTAAAGTAAGTTAATGTACATAAAGAGTTTAGAATAGCTTTTGGCAGAGAGTAAGAGCTATATAAATGTTTGTTATTAGTGTCATTCATTTTTAATTATCCTTAGCACTAAGCAAATTGTTTGCACGTAATGTGTAATTAGTATATGATTTTTGTAATGAATGATACATTCTCTCAGGCTTGTCCTTTATCTTCTTGTTGCATAATTAATTAAATACTAATTTTGGAACCAAAGAAATGTTGGAGTAGAGGTGGGAGATAACTTCTGACATCTATTAGACTCCCTTGAAACTCAGTGGTAATATCAAGATTACATCAGTTTAAAAAAACTAGTTTTCCTGACATCAGCATTCATGGGCACCTTTATAATTATTTCATAATTACCAGTCTGCCCCTTGGGATAACTTTCAGGCTTTTGCTAATTTTCAAAGCAATTAAAATTTTAAAGTACATGGGACTATACAAAAGTTGGTATTTATTATTAGCTTAATATTTTGTTAGATTTATAGCCTGTTCTTCCTTCCCTTTAAACATTGCTACTATTTTACAATTTTGTCTTCTTTCAAAAAGATTTAACATATTTATTTTTCCAATTCATATGTTTTTATCTAAGAGATAAGCATCCCTCTCTGACTTAGTAAACACTGTGTATAAAGCAGCAGATTGCACAAAACTAAAGCACATGTAAAAAGCCATTCTGCTTTCTAATGAAAGTGCAGAATGCAGCTATAATAAAATATATTTATACCAGTGATGCTCAAACCTGACTGATTATCAGAATCACCTTGGGGGTCTTAAAAATACACACACACACACACACACACACACACACACACACACACACACATAAAACAAAACATATGTATTCTTAGACCCATGAAGCCCTATTTAGGAGAAGGAAGGAAGCATGGTAGAGATTTGTATTAAAAACTTCCCCAGGCCTTCTTAGAAAATTATATGAATATTCAGGTTTGGGAACAGATGATTTATGTTACCACTGGAAAGAGATTTGTTAGACATAGTAACCAAGAGGCAGAAATAGCATCTGCTAACAAGGTAATAATTATAATTATGAATATCTAATATCTGTTAGATTTTGCTACTCCATTATCCCCTTGGGAAGAGACAAATAAAAGATAATAGTCTTTTTTCTTTTCTTTAATTAAAAAAACACCAGTCTTTAATACATATTAACTTCCCACACTTCTAAGCTATTTCTGATCCTGAATTCTTCAACGAACACGGAGAAGACAACACAAGAGCTTCTTTTTCTTTCTTCTCTTCTTTCTTCATTTCTGTTTCTCTTTTTCCTTTTATCTTTCCTTTCCTTTCTTCTTTTCTCTAGCTGGATGATTTATAACACTTTAGAAAATTTTCCTGACTGGAAGAGGGCCAATGTGAATGAACTCTTGTCTTGGGCGTGGAAGGAAAGAAGATTCTGAGCGTGGACCCTGACTTCCAGGAAGACTGTGGCTCACATCTCCTAAGTGCTCCACTCTTCCCTTAGTGTCCAGACTAGAGTGGGGTGGGAAAGTAGAAAAGAGAGGAATCAAGAAGGTGGTGGAAAACTGAAGCAAAGCTGTAATTTATTTATTCTCTAAGTAAATTTCATTAAGTGTAAATATTCCTTAACCTTAATGTCCACTACTGTATGGACAGCTTCTGTGAAAACATTTGTTGCACTAGGTATTTTACAGTGAATATTGTAATGCAGTCAACAAAATATCATTTAGCAGGTCTGCTAATCAACATTTTAAATATATCATTATTGTTAATTTTTATGTACCGTAATGGAATTTGACCTACATTAGAATGGTTTTTACAATTTTTCTCATTAAACAATTTTTTTGAAATAGTGTTTGTCCTTCTAAAGTATGCCAATTTTGAAACATAGAATTGACAGAAATCTTTAAGCTACTTGGTTTTTGGTTTTTTTTTTGTTTTACCTTGTATAAGAGAAAAAAATATTAATTTGAGAGTGCATTCTGAATTATGCCATTAACCTATAAATTAAAACCTATAATTTAAAAAATAAAAGGGGTGCCTGGGTGGCTCAGTTGGTTGAGCATATGACTTTGGCTCAGGTCGTGATCTCACAGTTTGTAAGTTCAAGCCCTCCATCTGGCTCGGTGCTGTCAGCACAGAGCCTGCTTCGGATCCTCTGCCCCCCACCCCCAACCCCTCCCCTGCTCACGCTCTCTCAAAAATAAACAAACATGAAAAAATATGTATATGAATAATTTTTTCAGTAATACTCCACCACACTTAAAATTGTCTAAAATATTTTGAGATGGGAAGAGATTAACTTTGGTTTCTAAGTGTTTATCTTTGGATAGTTCCTACCAAATTTCTATATTAGAAGTAGTAGAAGGCCAGAGAGTGAATATTGAATATCATTTCCTTGACTTAAAAGTTTTTAATGAACACTACTTAAGTTGGTTTTATATGCTAAAATGTATGTATGAAATACCATGATTATTTATTT
This sequence comes from Herpailurus yagouaroundi, assembly GCF_014898765.1. Lineage (NCBI taxonomy): Eukaryota > Metazoa > Chordata > Mammalia > Carnivora > Felidae > Herpailurus > Herpailurus yagouaroundi. The sequence continues at coordinate 17,301,876 of NW_024412426.1, forward strand.
TCTAGTTGAATATTTTACTTAGTTATTACTCAAAGCAGAATGAACCAAGGACAGGAATCGTTTAAGAGAAAAGTGTTTCCTGCTAATTCAAACTTGCATACTATCTGAGGAAAAGAAATATATGCTTGTATTTTACTTCTCTAGTCTCACATTAATTCCTGTTGTTCTCATGACAGCTCTCTGTTGATGTGATCACTCAGGGTTTTGTGCGTTTCAGATCTCCCTTATTTCCACTATTTCTTAAATCCCATTTTATGTATTTTTTTCAAATAAACTATCAGAAGTTGGCGTTGGTATTTCCGGGATGGGAGAAAGTTATTACTGCTGAACATAGAAATAATTTGATTATATAGATTAAAGAAAAGTCAATCTATTATAATTACTGTAAAGAAGCTATTTCATTTTGGGGCTATGTTTATTAGTCTTGTTTTACTCTAGATAAGATGAACTTGGATAAAAGATTCTTTATTTGAACTGTGATAGCTAACCAAAAGGTAAAGATAAAGGCAGATAATAAATCTGAAACATTTGATTTAAATGACCAGACTTTTTACACACTGTTGAGAATTAAATAGACAGTTTATCATGCTTATGTTTGTCTTCAGGTCTTTTTTGTTTTTAACTTTTTTTTTTTTTTCAACGTTTATTTATTTTTGGGACAGAGAGAGACAGAGCATGAACGGGGGAGGGGCAGAGAGAGAGGGAGACACAGAATCGGAAACAGGCTCCAGGCTCCGAGCCATCAGCCCAGAGCCTGACGCGGGGCTCGAACTCACGGACCGCGAGATCGTGACCTGGCTGAAATCGGACGCTTAACCGACTGCGCCACCCAGGCGCCCCTGTTTTTAACTTTTACAAAAATGTTTTTATTTAATGAGTGAGAGAGAGTGCTCATGTGCGTGCGTGTCCGGGCACACAAGTGGGGAAGGGGCAGAGAGGGAGGCACAGAATCTGAAGCAGGGTCCAGGCTTTGAGCTGTTAAGACCGAGCCCAATGTGGCGCTCAGACTTGTGAACCATGACATCATGGCCTTAAGTCAGACGCTTACCCGACTAAACCACCCAGGTGGCCCCCATCTTTTTTTTCTTTTTAATGTTTAATTTTTGAGAGAGAGAGAGATGGAGTGGTAGAGAGAGAGAGAGAGAATGAATGAATGAATGAATGAATGAATGAATCTGAAGCAGGCTCCAGGCCTTGAGCTGTTAGCACAGAGCCCAAACAGGGCTCAAACTCACAAACCATGAGATCATGTCCTGAGTCAGAGCTGGACTCTTAACTGACTGAGCCACCCAGGCGTCCCTGTCTTCAAGGTCTTCAACTTTGATAGAAGTTGGAAGCTTTTGGGATAGATTATATAGAAAGTAAATCCGACTTCAAGATTTAGTTCCTTCTTGTTAACTTACTGTTTTAAATCCTAAGTATCTAGAGCTGTGGCTTTGTGATACACCAAGTGTATCTTTGTGAGTTGCTCTGTAGAGATTGGGAAAGCAAGATAGTAGTAGTTGCCTTTGCTTACAGTGTTTTTTTATTTCTCACAACATTCCAAACTTTGGTTTATTTTAGGAGGCCCAAGGTTTATCTTTTTATTTTTTATTAAAAACTTTTTTTTAATGTTTTTATTTATTTTTGAAGGAGAGAGAGAGAAAGCATGAGTGGGGGAGGAGCAGAGAGAGAGGGAGACACAGAATTCGAAGCAGGCTCCAGGCTGTAAGCTGTCAGCACAGAGCCTGATGCGGGGCTCGAACCCACAAACTGAAGCCGAAGCCAGACGCTCAACCAGCTGAGCCACCCAGGCGCCCCTTTATTTTTTATTTTAAATGTTTGTTTATTTTTGAGAGAGCACAGAGTGGAGGATGGCAGAGAAAGGGAGACAGAGGATCCAAAGCAGGCTCCGCGCTGACTGCAGAGAGCCCAGTGTGAGGCTCAAACTCAGGAACACGAGATCGTGACTTGAGCTGAAGTCGGTTGCTTAACCAACTGAGCCACCCAGGTGCCCCTATCTTTTTATTTTAAAAAAATTGCTAAGAATTATTATATATCTTAGGGATTCTCATATAATATTATCACCTGATAAGTAAAAAGTGAAATATTTTATTTCATGCCAGATTATCTAGATACCTTTGAAATACATAGCAGCCAAGGATAATTTAAGTTTCACAAGTTATACTCCAGTGCATTTTCCTACTGTTTTTTTTCTAAACAACAAATCTGTAATTCATGTGATAATCCTTGATGTTTACTAATAGAAAACTATAATGGTTTGGATAAATCCAAAATGTCATTTAATAAGAATGGATAATGTGGGCATTTATATTTAAAAGCAGTTTTATTCTGTATTCTGAAAAGAGTAAAAGGCTAATTATGCTTCTCCCAATTAATAAGTTAGCCCTGCAACTTCAAAATTCAGTAGAAGTCCTTGTTTTATGAGGAATATTTTCATTTTCTCAAAGTTTTCGGTTTTGTAAAGATTTAAGACTTTTTAATTCTAAGTTTTTTAAATTTCTCAGGATTTTTAAGATCTGAGAACTGTGTTTTCCTTTACTAGTGGAAAGGATGAGTTATTGTCAGCAAAACAAATTGTAGGATCCCTTCTAGGGATCTCAGTGGTCATTATTGTTAAGGGAAAGCCTGGTTACCCTGTAGATTTTTACACTCTCCATCAGAGTCCTCACCATGTTTAAAAATAAGGTTCAGTCTTTCTATAGTGAAGATGCAGAATGAAGAAAACTACATAATTTTGACCAGAGTTGAGATTGTTTTCTATGCATTAGGGGCATGCTTTTACTTACTTTTCCTTTTTATCTTCTGCTTTCCAAATCATCATTTTAGGGATATGAAGAAAAAAATCACTTCTCAAGGGTTATTTTGGTTTTTGGTTTTTGGTTTTTTGTTAAGTCTTTGTTTAACTCTAGTATTAACTTTACGCTCCCTCCCCCATTTGTTATAACTAATGGGGTGAAAGAGTTTTGTTTTTTGGTACTAGTAATAGTAAATAGTATTTTTTCTATTGGATGAGATTTATAAAAAACATAAGTTACTTTTAAGCTTGTGTATGTCTTGTGGTTTTTTTTAGGTGTAAAGATTTGCATCAAGCTGAGTTATTGAGAGTGAAACTATTTGCTGTGAATAGGTGTGAATAAACCCTTAGGAAGAAATTCTCTCACCCAGTTTAGGTGCCATGCTTGGTTCTACTATGTGATAGATAAGTGGCAATTACTTTTTAGAATAAGCATGAGGTTTTGGTTCTTTGCATGAACATTTGCATTTGAATTATTCAATTTTCTCTTACGCTTGCTAAAATATACAAGTGATATATCAGAAGACTCAAAACCAATCAAAATAACCACAGCTTTCCCTCTGTGCTTGTTGTGATGCCTGACCGAGGATAAACTTAGCTTCTGCATTTAGGGCCTCTAGATCCAGTTAGGTCTTACTCAGGAGGCCCGTAATGACTTTCTTTCATCCCTTCATCGTCTCTACTGTGGAGTGTTACATTTTTCTTCATTAATAGAGAACTTTTAGAAAATAGAGAATTGAGAAAATTGACCTGTAATTGTAGCATGTAAACAGAACAGCAGTTAATGTTTTGATGTTTGTCCTTCCAGTCTTCGGCCTATATTTCTTAAATAGTTTTACATTATAAACATATCTTGTATTTAGCTTTTTACACTAGTTACATCTAAGCATTTTCTCTTTTTACATCATAATGTTAGTGGAAGGCATTTACATTTATTATGAATTACTGTTTGTCTTTTATTATTAAACATTTAGGCTGCCTCTTAAGTTTTTCATAGTTATAAGTTCATGATGTTTTGGGGCGTATTGTTTTTCCCCTTTTCTCTTGCAGTATTTGTAATACAAAATCCTGTAAGTGAGGGAAAAACTAGATGAAAGGGTTCAGAATATTTTTTAGCTTTTGATATCTACTGTTATTTTGATTTCCAGAAAAACAGAGCAGTTTTTACACAGTAGTTCCTCTTAACCGGGACAGGCACTGATGGTCTGGGATGGGGCGATGAAGGTAAGAGCTGACAGGTGAGAAGAGGGACATGAGGTGTATCTGAGTTTCAGTTATAAACCTTGGTTGCTAGCTGTGACACCTTAGAAAAATTCCTTATCCTTTTTGAGTCTACTTCCTCATTTTTGTAGTGGGTTAATACGAATATTTAAATACTATAAAGTGTTGTTAGGAAGCAGATGACATTATGCATATGAAACACTCATACATGGTAGCTTTTCAGTAAATGGTAGTACTGCTAGTAATAAATTAATATGTAAAAGTTAGAAAATTAACATTTGAGCATCTCCCTTGTCCTCCTATCTTAGTATTTTGCATAAGTTATGCAAATCTATTCCAGGTGTATTTCCAGGTAGAAGGAACAGCAGGTACAAAAGCTTAAGAGTCTGAAAGAGCCCTGTGTGTTTGGAGCTGCTAGGATGTAACAGGACTAGTGGGAGATGAAACATGAAATGGTAGATGAAGAACAATTTTTTTTTTAAGGGTCATTCTAGACTGTGTTAAGAACCTTGAACTTTTTCTGTGCAACTATATAAAGGACTTAAAGAAAAGTGATTGACTTCAACTTTTGATTAGTGGTTTTAGTTTAATTAACAGAAAAACAGATGTGGTAGGCAAGAGTACAAAGGCACTGGTGATGGAGCTTCACCTCGGTCCAAGAATTTGGGAGATATATTTGAAGTTAAATTTGCAGGATCTACTATTTCTTTAAAGGGATGAAGACTTATAGCAGTTAATTAACTTTTTGCATGTAGGTAAGTCACCTAACTTACCTGAGTTTCATTTCCCTCTTTTTATTTTATTTATTTTTTTTTAATTTTTTTTTCAACAATTTTTAATTTATTTTTGGGACAGAGAGAGACAGAGCATGAACGGGGGAGGGGCAGAGAGAGAGGGAGACACAGAATCGGAAACACGCTCCAGGCGCGGGGCTCGAACTCAGGAACCGCGAGATCATGACCTGGCTGAAGTCGGACGCTTAACCGACTGCGCCACCCAGGCGCCCCTTTTTCCCTCTTTTTAAATTATTTTTATTTTAATGTTTATTCATTTTTGAGAGAGAGAGAGAGAGAGACACACACAGAGTGTAAGTGGGGAGGGGCAGAGAGAGAGGGAGACACAGAATCCGGAAGCAGGCTCCAGGCTCTGAGCTGTCAGCACGGAGCCCGATGCGGGCTTGAACTCCCAAACCATGAGATCATGACCTGAGCTGAAGTCGGATGCTCAACTGACTGAGCCACCCAGGTGCCCCAGTTTCCCTCTTAAATTTGAAGGGGTTGTAGACCAGATTTCTGTTGCCCAGTGGCCATATGTAAACCCAACTTACATGCTTATCGTTAGACCCTATAGTTTACATGTAGGTCCACTCATGAGAACATTGTCTGAGAAACTCCTTGGTTTGCATTATTTCTCTCTTGATTCAGCTTCTAAACTCACAGATGGTATAACTGCCTCTACTTCTGGGGTGTGCACTAGCCCCCAGCAGAGAATCCCTCTGCCAGTTAGACATAACTTACCTTAGACGAGAAACTTTCCTGATGTTGAAAACACGCGGAAACAAGCTTTGTAGGGGGAATTTTTTTTAGACGTTTTTTAGAAATCCTTATTGAACAAATTGTAACGCCTTTCGAGGACTGTACTTCTCAATATGACTATTTTACAAATAACAGTGGCAAGAAAAAAAACAGTTCATTTTTTTAAATCTCCCTAAAATTTGAACATTTTTTGTTCCCATATTCTTTACTAATTTACTCTTATTGTAATGTTTCTAATACTGTTAATTACTGCTTTATGTTTTGCGTTGATTTGGGCAACTTCACATTGTTAGTAAGTGTTCAGATAGACTCTTAATTACCACAGGTTAATGGGAAGTTATTGTTTGGATTTATATTGCATCTTAATAACATCTGCTCCTCTCATGTTCCTCTAATGAAAAGCTTCGGTTCTAATAACTTAGTATTTTGAAGGATTATTATGAGATAGGAAAAATAATAGACTGATGCTTTTTTCCCTAACACTGCTGTGAAGTTTTGATTGTACAACTTAACCTACATGTAAAACGGAAACATCGATGCAGTAGCATCCCCATTTTCTAACTGTGCAACTGTAGCCTTGCATTTTAGCTCTGTGAATGTTGAAATACTAAAAGAAATAGAATGGATGGTAATTCTAACACTTCAGACTAGTTCTTAGTTGATGCGATTGACTAGTTTTACTGGACTGAATTCTTTTTTTAAAGCTCCTTATTAAATATGTGTGTTAATTAGATTAGCGATTGCTTAGTTGCTTCCTCTTAATGGTCCTTTGGGACCCTTTGCTTTGTCTCATACAAATCAAATTTGTCCAGTAAAAATTTGGAATTCATGTAACCTACCCCACAAGGTTTTTTTAGGATGTTCTTTGACCCACTAAAAGCATATGAAAAAGTTTGCCTGTCCCTGTGATTATTTTTCTAGAGAGCTTATTGCTTTTATTAGATTTCTAAAGGGGATCAAAATATTAATGATTAAAAATGAGTGCTATGAAATGTAGTCTGGCAAGTTGGCTTGATAAGGCTATGCATTAAATTGTACTAGCAATACCAATTACTAAAAATTATATTAGTTTTCTGCTCTTGATTTGAAGTTTAGTTTTTATATAGCTTCGCAAACTTAAAATGAAACAAAGAAGTCACAGAGTAAGTGTATTAGAAGTTCTTTATTTTAATCCTTTCATTTTTTCTTCTATTACTTCCACTCTAGATTCATGTTACCTAAGAGAGTGAGAAACTTAACCAAATCACTCTGCCTCGGTTTGCTTTGTCACCTTTTTTTTTTTTTTTTTTGATTTAACTTTATTTTTTATTTTTTAAAATTTATATCCAAATTAGTTAGTATATAGTGAAGCAATGATTTCAGTAGATTCCTTAATGCCCCTTACCCATTTAGCCCATACCCCCTCCCACAACCCCTCCAGCAACCCTCAGTTTGTTCTCTGTATTTAAGAGTCTTTTCTGTTTTGTCCCCCTCCCTGTTTTTATATTATTTTTGCTTCCCTTCCCTTATGTTCATCTGTTTTGTCTCTTTAAAAGTCCTCATATGAGTGAAGTCATGTGATTTTTGTCTTTCTCTGACTAATTTCACTTAGCATAACACCCTCCATTTCCATCCACATAGTTGCAAATGGCAAGATTTCATTCTTTTTGATTGCTGAGTAATACTCCATTGTGTATATATACCACATTTTCTTTATCCATTCATCCGTCGGTGGACATTTGGGCTTTTATAAAAAGGTCTCACAGACCACGAGATCCTGACATGAGCTGAAGTCAGAAGCAACTGAGCCTCTGACTTCTGCTCAGCTCATGATCTCGTGGTTTGTGAGTTCGAGCCCGGCGTCGGGCTCTGTGCTGACAGCTTAGAGCCTGGAGCCTGCTTCAGATTCTGTGTGTTTGTGTGTGTGTTTCTCTCTCTCTGCCCCTCCCCTGCTCACTCTTTCTCTCAAAAATAAGATAAACATTAAAAAATTAAAAAAAAAAATACAGAGATTAAACATAGTTGCCAGAGGTGAAGTGGGTGGGGGATGGGTGAAAGACATAAAGGGGATTAAGAGTATGCGTATTGTGAGCACTGAGTAATATATAGAATTGATGAATCACTATATTGTATACCTGAATCTAATATAACACTGTTATGTTAATTACACTTCAGTTAAAAAAATTTAAAAATTTAAAAAAGTCTCATGAATTCCTATTCTAACAAAATACACATTAAAAAGAAAAAAATAACTCCGTAATAATTGCTGATAATCTGCATGTAATCTCACAAATAAAAAGGAAGAAGAGGTAAATAGGATTATAAAAACACCTTTTTCCCATCTAAAAATATTAAATCTGTTTATGAAAAGAAGTTTCAATGGGGTTTATGTGTATCAGCTACCTTATTAAAGGTATGTTTTATGGGGTATGCCATGAGTTATTAGTATAACTTTGAATAGGTGCAAAACATGTTTAACTTTTAACATGAACTTTATGGGAGGAATTGTTTAGAGTAAAATATCCAAATTTGAAATAAAAGGAGTGCATCCATAATTGGTTTACTCTTTCTCACAGTTTGTTGATAATCAGTATGTCTGGTGGTAGATCTGAAAGTATTTATAGAGAATCTAAAGAAAGAATATGAAATAAAATTTTCATGTGATATGGGTAAGAAGTAGTAAAAAAAAAAGGATGTAGAACTATTTAATTACAAATTTTCTTATAGTTTGCTTATAAATTTAATTATAATTTTTTATATTTCTATTTTTGTAAATGAAACATTATTGTAGTGTAAATAATTGTCTATTCTGCATTATCACCTGAGTGTTTGATGAATTAATCTTGAAAACAAGTTTCTTGGGAAACTTAGTAAGTCAATTGTTAAGAAAATATATTCAGGGGCGCCTGGGTGGCGCAGTCGGTTAAGCCTCCGACTTCAGCCAGGTCACGATCTCGCGGTCCGTGAGTTCGAGCCCCGCGTTAGGCTCTGGGCTGATGGCTCGGAGCCTGGAGCCTGTTTCCGATTCTCTGTCTCCCTCTCTCTCTGCCCCTCCCCCGTTCATGCTCTCTCTCTGTCCCAAAAATAAATAAACGTTGAAAAAAAAATAAAAAAAAAAAAGAAAATATATTCAGTAACAGTACATTTTGCATGATCAGTTACACATGCTAATTTGCAATAAGATTCTTTGTGGTATTTTCTGTTGTCCTATCTTCAAGTTCACGTATTCTTCCCTCAGATTTGTCAAGTCTGCTGATCATACCATTAAAGGCATTGTTCATTCTGTTACTATGTTTTTGGTTTCTACGATTTGTTTGATTCCTTCTCATAGTTTAAGTCTCTTTGCTGAAATTATCTGATCTTACACATTTTCTACCTTTTTCATTGGACTCTTTTCTTTAATGCACTGATGATAGTTATTTTCACATAGTGCCAACATCTGTGTCATACTGAATTTAGTTTAATGATTGCTTTGTCTCCTCAGATTGGTTTTCCCTGAATGCCTTGTCATATTTGGTTAAAAGCCATGCATTGTGTGTGACAGTAGGTACTGAGGGAAATATTTTTTATGCTGTGGGTGAGCCTGCTTTTCATTCTCACAGACTTCATTGTGGGGGTTGTGTTAATGTAGTCATGATTGAGGTTGTTTTGAAGTTTGTTGTTGCTATGATTACCCTCAGAGCACCATATTCTCGTGATACTTTGTGTGTAGAATATTGGCTGCTTTGCCAGAGGATTTTTCTCAGTGTGTTCTCTGCTGAGGTTTTGGTCTGCTCTTTGCATTGTTTCCCGGAACAAATCTGTCTCTTGTAGTAATCCTTGCTATATTCCTTTTTACTCTTATTTCTTAGTGCTTGTTTATGTGGTGGGGTGGTTATGAGAGGAAGGACATTCTTTGAAGTTTGGATTAATCCTCAGTCCAAGTTTGGTCCTATGAACCTAGGTCTTGGAGTTGTGGACTTCACAGTTCTTTCTGCCCATCTTCTAAATGTCATGCTAGCATATGTTTCTGACCTTCCCCTGAGAGTAAAACACTTTGTTTTCTGTTCCTCTCCCTCAACTGCAGTTACTTTCTACCAGTGCCCTCAGACCACCCCTCCTCCCCATCCATTTCTCTACAGACTAATGCTTTTGTTCTTTAGAGGACATAGTAGGTGGGTATCTGACAAATCTGAGGGGAGAATACGTGAACTTGAAGATAGGACAACAGAAAATACCACAAAGAATCTTATTGCAAATTAGCATGTGTAACCGATCATGCAAAATGTACTGTTACTGTATGTATTTTCTTAACAATGGCTTTAGGAAGTGGTTGTGTTTCCAAGATTTTAGAAAAGTTTGGAAGAGCATACTGCACCCGTCTCCCAGTGTTTATGGCTGCAGGGGCCTCATACTTTTGTACTAGCCACCTTGTAGCATTTTGTTAAACGCTAACTTAATCTTCCCACTGGCTTGTCCAGCTATTTCTGTTTCAGGTAAGCAAATACAGTAAAACCATGGTTTGTGTGCATAATTCCTTCTGGAAACATGCTTGTAATCCAAAGCACTTGTATATCAAAGCGAATTTCCCCATAAGAAATAATGGAAACTCAGATGATTTGTTCTGCAACCTAAAAATATTCATATAAACAGGATTAAATACTGTAATATAAGACAAAATAATAAAATACAAAATAGTAAGAATAAACAAATTAACCTGCACTTACCTTTGAAAACCTTTGTGGCTGGTATGAGGGAGACAAAAGAGAGGAGGGTTATTGTGTAGGACGACTTCCACTATCACTAACGGAATCACTGCTATCTACTGGCTCATTGGAATCTTTTTCTGCGTGGGGGCCACTGTATACGCTCGCATGGATGTTGACTACAGTACCGTATTAATCAATTCTTGTCATATGCTGTATTTAATGTAACTGGCAATAAGGCAGCAGGGAAAAGGGTCTACATCTGCAGGCAGCCTGACCTGGAATGAAGCAAGGCATTCCTAAACTGACTCTTGTACAGAAAAGCAAGGGACTGTCCATAAGTGCTTTGAAGTGACAAAAAGTACACTACTGCCAGTTGTGGGCACCTTCCAATGTTCTGAAAAATCACTGATTTCTGCCAACCACCACAGCCTGAGACCAAGCATCTGAGCATGGGAAATGATCACCCACAATCCTGCAGACAGAGAGAGAGAGAGAGAGAAAGAGAGAACCATCAGCCCAGTTGTGATCATGTGACATTTGGTGTCAGGTCCTACTCATATCGCAAGACCTCACTCGTTTATCAAGTTAAAATTTATTAAAAATGTTTGTTCGTCTTATGGAACACTTGCAGAACAAGTTGCTCGCATCCCAGGTTTTACCGTACTCTGGTATTCTCTCTCCATGCAGGCGCCAGTTTCTTCTGGTTTTAGATTGTTTTGCCTGTGATTCAGTTCTTTAATAGGTTCAAGAAATGTCATTAATTAGCAGTAGTTCAGCTTTTTTCTTGCAATCATAGGGGCATTGCTCTTTCCAGCTTTCTCCATCTCTAAGCTCAGCTCTCTAGTTTTTAGTACTTGCATTACTTCTACAGATATATGGGGTTTTAACGTTCACTTTTAATTATCTTAGACTTCTTGCTATTTAAATTTGTGTATTGTCAGCATATTTCAGAACTATGTTAATAGTAATAGGCCTTTTATTTCTTATAACATTTTTGGGATAATTACCTTTTGCAAAATATGGTTTATAATGTATGTTCATCTATAATCACCCCTCCCCGCCATACCACATGTAGTCATTTAGTTGAGTGACAGAAGTAATCTCAATTACAAAAGACAATTCAGTATCTGAATTGTTAGTAGCAATGAAACCATTTATCTGAAATTTGTTTTCTAACGAAAGTCTCAAGACCTATTTAGCCAGGAACAAGAATTTTTGAAGTGTGAGGAAAATACTGATGGTATCTAGAAGTTGTGACGTGACAGGATCTTAACCATTAGGATTTTTAATTATTAAGTCTCAGATAAGGAAAGTTTCTAGGAAGTTTGCCAGGCTTCTTACATGTAGCTGACAGTTGTGAAGACACTTTTATGGCAATTTGGTATTTTACTTACGAGTCGAGGGAATTTCTGTGGAAGTTCAGACAATATAGACTGTTGCGGTGATTTACTACAACATGAAAAATGTTGGATTGTTTTCAGTTTTATTAAATGCAGACCTATTCTTCAGTAATCCCTAAATTTAAAATCAAATGTATGTAAGTACAAAGTTTTGACCATTAAAGAATGGAGTCTTAGAAATGTAAAAACAAGTTTTGTGCATGTCTAAGCACAAATCTGATCTCATTTCCCTCTCAATTTTGATTCCATATTCTGTTCTGTCCCCTGCTACTCTGTCATGTAGTGCTGCTAGTTCAGGCTTTCATCATCCCCTGCCATTACCTAATAGTCCCAGGCTAATTTACCGGAGCTATTTAAAATGCTCAGTCATGTCCTGATGATTATAGAATAAAATATAAGCTTCTTTATGTGACATTTAACACCCTCCTTTATCAAGCCCCTACCCACTTCTTCAGCATGGTCACCTGCCGCTTCCATAGGCACATTCTGCACTCCGGCAACACTGAACTGATTAAAGACCCTCAAACACCCCATCATGGTTTGTTTGTTTGTTTAGTTGTTTATTAACCCTTGTGCCTTGGACCTTGCTGCTCACTGTGCCCACATGCCCTTTTCTTTCCTGTTTGTTACATATTAGAATGTCATTAGACAGGAAGTCTTTTAAGTACGGTGCTGAGTTTTGTAACTACACAAGTAGTAGAGTGTTGAGTAGATGACTACCATTAGATTTCCTTACCTTTTGGCCTTTGTAGAAATGAGTTCTATAACATGTCTAATGGGGTGTCCTTCAAACTTTTTGAATACTTCTGGTGACAAGGAGCTCCTGCTGCACAAGGAAGCCCATTATATTTTCCCGTGACTTCAAGTCTTACAATGTTGGCCCATAAGAACAGCTCTTACTTTTTCCCATCACCTCAGAAACGGTAAATATTTTTAAAAAATGTGTAATATTTAAGAACCTGTAACTCCACATGCAGTAAAAGTCAACATCTTCTAGTTTTCTTTGTGTTAACGCACTCTTTACCTCAGTCTTATTGAATCCTTTGCAGGAATAACATCACTTGAAAATAGAGGTGAAGAGTTTGGGACACCTGGGTGGCTCTGTTGATAAAGCATCCAACTTCAGCTCCGGTTGTGATCTCACATTTCATGAGTTTGAGCCCTGCATTGGGCTCTCAGCACAGAGCCCGCTTTGGATCCTCTGGATCCTCTGTCCCCTTCTCGCTCTGCTCCTCCCCCACTTGCGCGCACGCGCGCGCGCTCTCTCTCTCTCTCAAAAATAAACATTAAAAAACAACAAGGAAATAGAGGTGAAGAGTTCAAATCTGCATTCTGTGAAGTTGTGCCCATGTCATGTATTTTCCTTTGGTATGGACTAGTTTAAAATGTGGGAAAGGGAGCATGAAGAAAAGAGAATAGGACATTTATTAGTACTCAGATTTTCATTTTATTTCATTTTATTTTAAATTTTCATAGATTCCCATTTATGAAATTAAGTTTTCTACTAAACTACTGTGAGCTACTTCTGTAGTTCGAATTCCAGTACGGATAACTGGGTAAATTTATATAGATTATGTAAAAGTATTAAAACAAGCTTTTAGGTATATGATCATTTTCACTGAACTCAGAAGCCTCATTAGATTAAAAACTATTGTCCTGTTTATCTTGGTCTTGTTTTGGCCTTGGCATGGGATCAGGTAAATAGGCACTCAGTAATAGTTTTGTTGTTGTTGTTGTTGTTATTGTTGTTTGTTTTAACAAGTAAATCTTTCCTCTCCACTTCCCTCTCAACAACCTCTTAACCAATAGCAGAAAAATGCAGACTTCTCCTTTCTCTGAATTCAACATCTATAGACAGTTTTTAATATCTGTACTAGCGTTTTTTCAAAGTATGATCTTACTGATCATCTATTTCAGAATTATTAATTACCTGAGATTTGTATTAAAAATGCGAGTTTCTAGACCTCAGACTTATTAAGTTAGAGTTTCTGAGGGTGAGAGCCAGGAACATCCATTTTGTTGTTGTTGCTATTATATCTTTATGAAATGCATAGTTCTCTTCTTTCCTTTTATTAAGTAGCCTAGAATTACATGGGAGAAGCAGAGATCCCATCCCCAGCACATCCAGTCTTGATCCCACTGGAAATTTCTAGTAATGTTTATAATTTATAATAATGTTTATAATAATGTTCATATCTGGGAGGGTGGAAAGAGGTGTTCCAGCAGTGGCCACTACAGACCTGCGTTCTTCATTTCACAGGAGTCATTAGGTATTACTATCTTAAACCCTTCCAAGAGCAACATAAGGAGGCTTTCTAAGTTCCCAGGAAGTCAGTCACTTTGGAAGATGTTTTAAGGACCAACTCCAAGGGAAACATTGGGTAATAGGCTGGGATTCTTTCTGATTTCCTCAGTAACAAAAATGCAGTCTAGAAGATTCTTGTAGTGCTTGTAGCAAATCAAGATCTTAAAGCTGGAGTTAAAGACCTGTCTTTCAAAAGGTGGCAGTGGTGACAGCAGGGCATAGAGCTTTCGTGCCTTTTCTGGGCTCTGCGCTTGGTGTGGAGCCTGCTTAAGACTCTCTCCCTCTCCCTCTGCTCCTCCCCTGCTTGCATGCACATACTCTCCCTCTCTCAAAATACAATTTAAAAAAAAAAAAAAAAAAGTAAGTTTGCTCATTGCCCAGTACTATTCCTTTTTTGCCTGGAACTGTGTTCACATTGTTCGTAATAAATCTGTGTTGCCTTGCTCTCCCTCTCCCACTTACCTAAATCCTCTCATCCTTTCCCAGCCCCATCCCTACTTTTTTGTTCCTGTTAACCGTTTCATCTCTATGCTTTCTGGTTTCTAAGTTACTGATACACCTACAGAATGCATTTTGCCAGCTGCCATTCAAGTGTATTATTATTCTCTAATTGTACTTTATTTAGCGTTGCCCCTGTTTATTCCTTGCTTCTAGTTTGAGAGCAAAAAATATCAACATGTGCAGCTACCATAATAAGAGCTACTTAGTGCTCTAGGAAAGAGTTAAGATAACATTTAAGTCTACTTAAGCTAGGGAGCCTACTTTATGTTTTTTGTCAATTTTATAAGATCATGAATATGGTGACTGATATATTCAGATAGTCATACTGCAGTCAGCTGCCTTTTAATTGTAAAGAAATTTAGGTTATAGTGTTTTAATAACTGCCACTTATTTGGGCCTATAATATTCTGTTTCCTTTTTGGTTAGATGCTTTACTTGGTTTCTTTTGAGTCTTTAAAAATTCTGTGAAGCACCTAAAATTACCTGTTTTATTGTTGAAGAAATTGAGTCTCCAAGAAGGTGAAGCAGTGCTATGGCAGAACTGAAATGCAGTCTGGGGCCCCGTGTCTTACATTCATTGCTGTTTGTCATATGTTATGTGGTAGCCCTAGAGCAGCACTGAACTCTCCAGACGGTTTTGCCAGAGTGTTCTGGGGGGTTGTGCAGATAGCACCCTTCAAAATGCACACTCGATGGTCAGAGGCCCTCCGTGGTATACACCAAGTAATTGTTTTCTGTCAGCTGTGTGATTGCAAGCACATTGTTCGTGAGCTTTATTCAGGAGAGCATCCAAGGTGCAGAGATATTGATACGTGAGGGAAGTTGTGGGTGTCTGGAGATAATATTTGAGTTGTTGTGTGGCAAGGAAACTTAAGTTGATTAGGGCTGGATAATGAGAAGGGAGAAGAGTTTGGAAACCACTGGGAATGAAGGGAAGGTGGTGAGTGATTTTTGGGGGGTATATCTCAATCCTCCTTTCCTTGTACATGTTCTTTACAACCTTTGTTCCTAGAGTAAAGATCACTTTGACTTTATATGGTTTAGTGGTTCTTTTTCCATTATCTGTCTGAATCCTGTTTTTTTTCTCTAGTTTATTTGAATGCATTAAAGTGTATTTAAATGAGAATCTGCTGCAGTGAGGAAATTGCTGTAGGAAAGACTGGATAACAAAAGGCTTCTTAATACTGAAGCGCACCAAAAATGGAACCTGCAGGAACCAACCATGTGGACAAATGGAAAAATACCTTTTGTCTACAAATTGCAGTGATCCTACATAAACATGGAGGTCTCTGTCTGGCTTAGGGCAGCTGACTAAGTCTGATCGTTCCCCTCCATACAGCCTTAGAAACCAGCATTCCAAGTACTGCTTTCGTGCCATTTTGTTTAATATCTGTGACAGTTAAGTGTGCTGGAGTTTTAATAGACAACCAAGTGAGGTTACTTCTGCATCCGTCTTTTTTTTTTTTTTTTTTACTTAGTAGTTGTGCATTTTATTATTTTTTATTTTTTTACCCTTTAATTTATTTTTTTAAATTTACATCTAAGTTAGCATATAGTGCAACAATGATTTCAGGAGTAGATTCCTTAATGCCCCTTACCCATTTAGCCCATTCCCCTCCCACAACCCCTCTAGCAACCCTGTTTGTTCTCCATATTTAAGAGTCTCATATGTTTTGTCTCCCTCCCTGTTTTTATATTATTTTTGCTTCCCTTCCCTTATGTTCATCTGTTTTGTGTCTTAAAGTCCTCATATGAGTGAAGTCATATGATACTTGTCTTTGTCTGACTACTTTCACTTAGCATAATACCCTCTGGTTCCATCCACGTAGTTGCAAATGGCAAGATTTCATTCTTTTTGATTGCCGAGTAATATTCCATTATGTGTATATACCACATCTTCTTTATCCATTCATCTGTTGATGGGCATTTGGGCTCTTTCCATATTTTGGCTATTGTTGATAGTGCTGCTACAAACATTGGGGTGCATGTGTCCCTTCAGAACAGCACACCTGTATCCCTTAGATAAATACCTAGTAGTGCAATTGCTGGGTCAAAGGGTAGTTCTACTTTTAATTTTTTGAGGAACTTCCATACTGTTTTCCAGAGTGGCTGCACCAGTTTGCATTCCCACCAGCAGACTCCTGCATCCATCTTAACTAGTTTTTAGATATTTTATGGTCTTAAAAATAGGTTTCATTTGTTTGTTTGATTAAGCCAAGGGAATGAATATAGAAATACTATTTTTCCGAGAGACCACATTGACTTAATTAATCAGGGTTATCAGTAGAGGTCAGTCAGTATTTTAGAGATGAAGAAGCTGATCAGGGGTAACTTCCATGAAGTTTTTCTCATTAAAAATTGATTTGTCATTAAGAAAGTGACTGTTCCAAAATACAGTTGTGTGATTTTTTAAGTCTATAAAAAATTTTAGGAATGACCATTACTGGGGTAAAGCTAGCTACTAAGTATTAATTTCTTAGCACTAAATTTGAATTCTTAGATTTTTTTCAGGGTGTGTGTTCTGTCAGCAGGGGAGGGGTGGATAGCAGTGGAGGGAGCTGCAGTGGCATTTCTAATGCCCTGAGGTGTGGTACACAGCACCAGGGTGTGCTGTAAGCAGGCCACTGCTGGGTTTATTTATAACTAATTGTGTGAGGATCTGTCCTTGTTTGTGGTTCTGAAGTCCCCATATATTTCTTACGCTGAGCAATTATTGTATCAGACAGTTGTTGAATAGCCTTATTTTTTGAAACTCTTTAGAAGTCATTAGTCTACTCTGGTCTTCATTTTGATGAACGATTTTAAGATTTCATACTTACTCACTTGTATTATTTGTGCTCTGCTTAGTTACATGAGAAATTCAAATCTAGATTCAAGACCCTTCACTAAAATGACCTCTTACTAAAAATTCTGAACACAAATATTATCGAGGCTTAATTCAAAAGGGAAAGGAATGTCTTATGACTGAATCTATCTTAGGATTTGTTTATAAATATATTTGAGAGGTGTCTCCACCACTCCATCATTTTCTGGGATGTTTCAGCCGAGGCCGAGAAATGTAGTACTCAACCAGGTGTTCTTAAATACTTTGCAGTGTCTCCGTCATTTTGAACTTGCTTGCTACCATGTTCTTCCATTTCATCTTCCCTGTAGTTCTGTGTGTCCTCTCCCCCTTTTGCTGCCAGATCATATATGCCCCTTACTCCTCTACAAACTCCAGTAAATCTAGGAGATGACAGCTGGCTTCTACTCAAACCAGATACATGAATATAGGAATCAAGTGACCCTCATATATGACACATCAAAGCTGACATAGTAATTAGAGATGGATTTATTTGAATGTGAAGGCAAGTACATATTTTGTACACTGCCCTAGTACCATCAGTTACCCATTCTTCCTTGTGGAAGCTCAGAATTCGATCCTCACAATATAAACTTAAGTCCCATTAGAAGGTGGAATATGTATTGTCTCTTTACTGTTATACTTAAAGACTAGATAGAATTTTATCTACTTTTATGGCCATGGATATGCTAAAATCAGGGGCAGTCACAGAAGTAATGGCATAGCTGTATGAATTTTCTTCTGCTAGGTTGGTGCCTGTTCCTGTTGTTAAATAGTTTTAATATCCACCCCTGAGAACAGTATGTGTTATGTATGCTCTAAATGTGAACACAGGTTCCTGTGGATACCAAATTTAAACAGGTCTTAACAGGAAACAGGAAGTTTGAGGTAGAGAGGCGAGATGATAATCTGGTGATTCCGGTGGAGGTAGATTCTTGGCAGAGGTGGATCTCCTTCCAGTTCCTTCCTCTGTGTGTATGTGTTTCTGCCTATGCATTTCCGAATTGACACTTAGACATGATTTTTGACTACTTTGAAGTCTAAGTCATTGATGTATTGTTAGCCTTTCAAAATCATCTTAGAAGAAATCCTACAAAGAAATTATAGATTAATCTGTATATGTGTATATGGTCATTTTCCCAGTGGAGCAGTTGATACCAAATCCTTTTTTTTTTTTTTTTTTTTCCCAACGTTTACTTATTTTTGGGACAGAGAGAGACAGAGCATGAACGGGCGAGGGGCAGAGAGAGAGGGAGACACAGAATCGGAAACAGGTTCCAGGCTCTGAGCCATCAGCCCAGAGCCCGACACAGGGCTCGAACTCACGGACCGCGAGATCGTGACCTGGCTGAAGTCGGACGCTTAACCGACTGCGCCACCCAGGCGCCCCACCAAATCCTTTCTAATGAATGTGAATTTTCATGTAGAGAACAGATCCAGTGGTAAAATTCAGTGGGCTGGTATTTTATTTATAGTCATTATCGCATTAGGCTCTTTTACTTTTAGATAAAATTTGAATTTCATATGCATTGATGTCTTCTGATTAGTACTGTCCTTTCATAAATCTAGGTATAGGAAATATCTAGCACCTAGAGCATCATTAGTTTGCCATAAAAAAAAATCTGGTCCACTTTGTCTTAGAATGATTATAAAAAATCTTCAATATGGATGTTTCCATTATTCAGGAAAATCTTAATTATAAAGCTTAAGAATTTTGAAATTGAAAATATGATAAGCCACCAAATTTAGAAGTCCTTTTAAAATTAAAAAAAATTTTTTTAAATGTTTATTTATTTTGAGAGAGCATGAGCATGAGCAGGGGAGAGGGGAGACAAAGAGAATCCCAAGGAGGCTCCACGCACAGTGTGAAGCCTGACATGGGGATCATCCCATGACTGCAAGATCACATCCTGAGCTGATATCAAGAGTTGGATGGACGCTTAACCAACAGAGCTACCCAGGGGACCCCGCAAGTTCTTTTGATTAGCTGAGTAATTCATTTCCTCTTATTATAGAAGTTAGTTATAAAGAACAGGTATTTAAATGAATAAAAAATGAAGTATGATGAATATAATATATTTTATTAAAATAATGACTCATTTTATTAATCATGGATTATGACTATATCATTCTATTGATGATAGTCTTTATAAAGTTTATGCTAGATAGGGACCCAGTATCATCTTAAAGTGAGGAAATTGGTAGGGAAGCAAGAAAGGATTTGGATTTAACTGGATGATCTTGAAAGTGTTTCCTTGTGACGAAGAAACTCCACAGTCTCCCAGATCTTGAATTGGGATTGGCAGGGAGGAGTAGAGTACTATAGAATACTCTCTTCCACCTTAGATCTGTGGCCAAGCCCTTTTCTCCAATGACAGCACTTGAAGTCATACTTCTAGGGAGATTATATACAGGACCAAATTCTACACAGAGAAAGGCTTTAAGGACTCTTAAGTATATGAGATTTGAAATGTAACATCCATATATAATAGAGTCGAGGTTTTGCCATAGATTTCAAATGTTCACCTAAGATGCCTTTCTCCTTCCATTCTGATTTTGTAAATTTGGGTTGGGGCCAGGCATGCTATAAGCTTATTAAATCAGTATGCTACAGACCCACAATTGATATATTGTTATCAGTCTTCATGTATTGATTCATGGCTTTGCTATTCCATACCTGTGTTTGTGGCTTTGGACAAGTTACCAAGTGTCTTTAAGATCATGTTCCCTTGTTTTAAATTGAGGATGAAAATGGTAATTTCCTCATGAAGACTGCATTGTGGAGGCTGAGTGAAATAATTCATATTAAGTCCTTAGCACATTAACTGGCCTATAGTGGTCAACAGTGGGTTATGTGATAATGATAGAAGTTTGGTTTTTTGTTTTTTACTACTTCTCCAAGATAGTAAAATGGGATAGTAGTAAAATGAGAATCTTAGATTCTAAGATCAAAAAATTCATTTATTGTCTGTCTTATAAATTCAATTCAAACAAATAATTCAGCCTTAGGATCCTCTCTAGAAGGCAGGGAAAGATAACTAACATTTCAGTTTAAAGAGTAGGATCTCTTATTGATAGATTGTGGTTTTGTGCTCATTCTTTCTTAGACATATTTATATATATATATATATATTCATGAAGTCAGTTCAGAAAAACCACATGCTGAAAGAAAGTTCAGGGACAAAACAACAACAACAACAACAACAACAACAACAACAACAACAACAACAACTGCTGGGCTTACAAATGGCATTCATTTAAAAATCTTTGAAGATCATTTTGGAACCAGTGTTTGGGTATCTTTTTGTGGGCTCTCACGTGCTCCCGTATGCAGCCTAGATTTATGGCTGGATTAAGGTCGGTGAACACACTCCAGTCAAGTTGGAGGACTCTTCTTAAGAATCACATCCAGACAAAAGTGTAATGCATATAATTCTGAGATCCAGAAATGATATAAACTTGATAAAAGAGATCTACTCTATTGTCCTAATAAAAGAATGATTTCTGCATGTTAGGAAAGCCACTGTGTCTCAGTAAGAGGAAGCAACTACATGTCAGCACTTTGAGTAGTTTCTCTTGTTTGTATATAAATCAGAGGGTGCTGTTGAGAAGTTTATAAAGGTTTAGGGATGGTTTTGAAGAAAATAAAAAGGGGTCGAGGAAACCGGATGATTGAACAGTATGACTTAACAGAGCATTGATAAAAGAAAACTGTTAAAAATCTCTGCATATTATATTTGCATCTCATGTCAGAGGAGAGGAAAAGGATGTTCCTAAAGCAACTAGAGATCATACATGAACAGGAAAGCTGAAGGGGCAAATGCAATTGAAAGCGTTCTGTGGCTGCAGGATCCTGAGGCAAAGTCAGATTTGACCGTATACCAAGTCCATGAACTCATATGCAAAGAGAAAAGCCATTGTAGTTTTCCAGAAGTATTTTAAATATAACTATCCCCACCCTTCCATCCCACCTCAAAGAGAAAAAAATGTGGCAAAGGCCCCCAATCTTGGTATAAAAAGAGCCGAGAGTATGTATGGTCTTTTATTTGCAGTGACACCGTGGTCAGAACTCCAAATTAACACCCTTTTCTGGCAGTGAGAAAAGGAGGTAGCTGTTCATAAAAAAGAGAAGGCCAGATAAGACAAAAAAAACTCTATTGAAAGAATATTAAGGAATTAACAGATAGATGTAGATTGTGAGTTGTTCTTGGTTGAAGTCTAGTTACCTCACATTTTTATATACTTTATTAATATTTATTTAAGGAAGAATATGAAATTCAGCCACCTTTCTCACTGTTCTGTGTCCTCTAGGGAGTTGTATTTGCAGATACTTTGTGTTGTACATAGTGATTTACCAGTTTCATCGTTTTGAGTGTTTGCCTAGAGAATTTAAATGGATGTACAGGTTTAACTCAGTGGACACTTTAAGAAGAAAATTCAGTGCTTGTAGTACAAACTGTTGAAGACAGACCACTTACATTAATTTTTACTATCTCAGCTGCAGCTCTTGGCTTTTAGAAGACAAATGTGAATAGTATTTCAGTGTACTTTACATCTGCCTTCTCACTAATAACGTTCTGTCACTTGACAGGAAGACTCAGTCTTAAAGATCATATGTCTTAGCTTTGTTTTTCCCCTCAATAAAATCTCCAAAGAACTTGCCTTCCTGAGTTTTACAACACAGACCATAAAGTTGCTTTGGAGGAGAAAATGGTTTCTGAATTTTTTGAGATTTTTATTTGGCAAGGTTGTGCTTTTAAAACATCTCAGGGGAAGGGGGGATCATGTGCCATTTAGAACTTCTGTCTTAGGGTAGTGTTCTGATTAAGAGTACTAGAGTCCGATTGTCAGATTTGCTTCCTGTTGCCACTAAATACTAGCTCCGAGGCTTTGGGCAGGTTACCAACCTTTCTGTACCTCTGTTTTCTCTTCTATGAAATCAGAATAATAGTATCTTCCACATCATATTGTGGAACAAAATTAGAAAATATATGAAAAGTTATAGAGATAGATGAGAAACTCAAGGTTAATGACCAGTCAAGAAATAATAAATGTTGCTGTCATTATCTTCAACACTTCCTGCACTAATCCATATAACTGAACAACTTGCACCTGTTTTTAATTCATTAGATATTAATTTTGCAATATATAAAATATATTCCTAAGTATATAAAATATATTTAGATGGTTTGCAACCCGATATAAATATTTATAAACATCTGTGGGATAAGCCTGAATGAAAGAAATCCTTCTAACAGAATTACTCCTGAAAGTATTGACCCTAGAGGGGGAGACATTACTTCTAATAGGTAGAATTATAGAAGACTTTATGAAGATATCGGCTCTTGTGCTGGACTTCATAAAGACATACAGGGTTTCTGAAGGCTTAAGACACAGGTGAAGGACAGGTAAAGACCTGGACAGAAGACCAGAAGCCATCATCTATTTAGTACCAACCAGGCATTATATGCTAAGTGTTCTCTCAATTCAAAATCTTCACCATAAGTCTTTTAAGGTATATACCTTTTTTTTTTTAATGTTTATTTTTGAGAGAGAGAGAGCGAGCATGAGTGGGGGAGGGCAGAGAGAGAGAGAGGGAGACACAGAATCCATAGCAGGCTCCAGCACAGAGCCCTATGCAGAGCTCGAGCTCACAAACCGTGAGGTCATGACCTGAGCCTAAGTCAGATACTCAACTGACTGAGCCACCCCGGCGCCCCTACGGTATATACTTTTGACCTCTATTTACAAGTGAAATTAAGGGTCAGAGAAGTTAACTGATTTACCCAAGGTAACACAACAAAAAAAGGAATAGTAGAGTTAGAATTTGAATCCAGGTCTACCTGGCTCTTTTTCTGTACAGCCTTCAGGCTGGAGAACAGTGTGAACAAAAGTATAGATGAAAGAAACTGCAATAGATGTCTCAGAAACTTCTAATCGAGTAACCTAAGTAAAGAAAGTGGGGTAGGAACTCTGTTGGAGGATGAGAGAGGTTCCAGATTACATAGTCTTGAATGCCATGCTGAAAAAAGAAGTGCAGTCTTCTCTCCTTCCTTCCCCCACGCCTTTCCTTCCTTCCTTCATGCCCAGCTTGGAGCACAAGGTGGGGCTTGAACTCATGACCCCAAGTTCAAGAGTCGGATGCTTAACTGACTAAGTAATTTTCTATTTAAACCTCCATTTACCCTCCCAGTCTGTAATAATATCAGACATCACGTCTTCCTCATCTTCAGAACCCAGTACATAGTAGAATACCTGGCATGTAATATCTACCCTAATGATAGATGAATAAAATGGCATGAAATTAATAAACTTTATACTGAAGCCACTATCATGGCATGATAGTGCTGTGATAATGGCCGTTTATTCTTTCTGTGGAAGCATTTTGGAGAGAGTTACCTTATCACCTCAGAGATTAGAGAAAGCTTTTTCCAGAAGCTTCTGTCAAAGCCAAAGTTCTAAAGACTGAGTTAGCTTCAGGAAGTTGTGCAAAGGCCCTTAAATGCCACAGATTTGAACTTCAGGTAGAGTTGCTTTTGAGGTCACCAAGTCATCTAATGCCAAATCCAATAACCCATTATTACTTAAACAATCCTTTCATCTCCTCATGGTTTTTTGGCAGTTTTGGCTACCTTCTTTTTATTAAACTCTTACCCAGAACTAGAAGCAACTTTTCCTTAAAAACACCCACTTACAAGATGCATACTGTGTGCCGGATACTTCTATATGTATCTCATTTCATGACAACTCTATTAGTTCCCTTCCCTTCCCTTCCCTTCCCTTCCCTTCCCTTCCCTTCCCTTCCCTCCCCTCCCCTCC
>NW_024412426.1:17326362-17335529 GCF_014898765.1 Herpailurus yagouaroundi
ATAATAAGTTTTCTATATGGCGATTCTACTCTCTCATTATCTTGTCTGAGTTTCAGGTAACATACAACCCTCCCTGCTGAATTTCACCCCTCCCCTCCCCTTCCCTTCCCCAATATGGCTTGTCACTTTAACAAGAATGAAATCCCAAGTTGGAAGTAGGGTTGTTTGTTACCTGAAACTCAGACAAGATAAAGAGAGAGTAGAATCGCCAGATAGAAAACTTATGATTCTTTTACATCTTGAGAAAGCCCCGAAGGTGTGCTTGATCTACCATACAGTTGAAGTTCACAGTAATGATGCTAGTTTATCTGGAAAGATTTCACTTCTGATCATGGTAGTTGCTTCAGAGACTCAGAACAGGGGAATGAGAAACTTATCCCTTATTCTCTTGTACTGTTTGAATTTTTATCACATATGTATATTGCCAGTTCAAGTAAACCAATAAGTATTAGAAAGAAAGGTGTCACAGTGACCCCTGAGGAATGGTATGTTATTGTCCCCATTTTTTAATCCAGCAGCTTGCTAAACTCTCTCAATAATTTTAATTATCCATTTCCTACATTCTTGAGATATTGTATGTACTTAATAATATGATCCACAAGTAATGAAAGTTTAATCTCTACTTTCCCAATTTTATACCTAATTTGTATTCATTTTGCTTTATTATTTTGCCAGGATCTCTAGTATAATGTTGAATGGAAGTGATGATAACTGGCATCTTCGTCTTGTTACTCACTAAAGGGAAAACTTTTGAGTATGTCACAATTATGTATAATCTCTGCTGTAAATTTTTGTAGAAACCTTATAAGGAAGTTTCTTTCACCTTTCAGCTTGTGGACAATTCTTATCATAAATGAAATTGGAGTATATTATTGCTTTCTTTTGTACCTATTGAGGATGATGTAATAATTGTTTAAATATTGTCGTGATAGATAATTTAATTTTTTTTCCTAATTTTAATTCAGTCTTACCTCATTGGAATAAGCCTATATTGGTATATATTCATGTTAAAATTGACCTGCTATTTCATTTGGGACTTGTTCATCTATTTTCACAAATAACATAGGCCTATAATCTTCCTGTCTTGCATTGTTCTTGTCACATTTTATTTTATTTGTTTTGAGAGAGAGTGTGTACATGCACAAGTTGGGGAGGGGCAGAGAGAGAGAGGGAGAGGGAAAGAATCCCAAGCAGGTGGCAAGCTGTCAACACGGAGCCTGATGTGGGGCTCTAACTCACAAACTGTGAGATCATGACCCGAGCCCAAACCAGGAGGTGGACACTTAACCAACTGAGCCACTGAGGCGCCCCTGTTCTTGTCATATTTTGATTTCCTAATTATATTAAGTTTCATGAAACAAGTCAAGGAGTCGTCTTTTCTGTGGACAAATATGTGTGATATTGCAAGAACTCTGTTCTGGAATATTTGGCTGAACTTCAGATAAAATCATGAAAGCCTGAGGTCAAAAAATATTTTGACACTTGACTTTTTCTTTTTTTATGCCTGTAGGATGATACATGTTTTCTATTTCTTCTTGCTCAGTTTTCGTCAGCTTTTTTTATAAGAATTTTTCTACTTGGTTTAAATATTCAAATTTGTTAACATAAAATTTTTTATTTCCATTTTTTTCCTACAAAATTATTTAGTCTCATTCTGAGAGGAGAAATCAGTTTTACATAATGCTTAAGAGTTGAGGAAAAATATGAAAAGGGCTATATTCTGATTTTGTTTAATAGGTATCTTTCTTCTAGTTAAAAGTTTATCATAGTGAATACCAAGGTTTACACATAAAACCATTCTTATTTTATGAAAGTCCATGAACATAGTATTTCTGTCCATCTATTTAGGTGTTCTTTGATATTTTTCAACATTGTTTTATAATTTTCAGTGTGTAGGTCTTATGCGTATTTTAGCCTTTAAGTGGTTCATGTATTTGATGTCATTACAAATGGTATTTTTAAAAAATCCATTTACTAATTATTCATTGCTAATTTATAGAAATACTGTATATTGGTGTTTATATAATGACATCATATCTGACAACCCTGCTAGATTGGTTTATTAGTTTTAGCAGCTTTTTGGAAGATTTGTTAATATTTTCTGCATAATCATGTCATTTACAAATAAAGATAACTTCTTCATTTCTCATTTGTGTGCTTTTTCTTTCTTCTTCCTGACTATTACATGGTGTAGGACCTCTAATACAGTGTTGAATAGGAGTGATGAAAGCAAGCATGGCTCCCTTTGCCTCCAGCCTGAAAGAGAAAGAGTTCAGCATTTCACCATTAAATATGATGTTAGCTAAAAAGTTCTTCATAGGAATTCCTTATCACCTTAAGGGAATTCCTTTTTGTTCTTTGTTTGCTGAGAGTTTTTATTACGAATAGGTATTAAATTCTGTCCAATGCATTTTCTGTCAGTTATGACTACATGATTTTTCTGTACTATTTAAAATGGTGGATTACATTCATTGATTTTATTTTTATATATTAAGCCAATCAGAATATCTGAATAAATCCCACTTGGATATGATGCATTATTCTTTTTGTATATGGCAAAATTCTGTTTACTGGTATTTTTTTTTAATGTAATGCCCCCCCCCCCTTTTTTTTTTTAAGAATGTTTATTTATTTTGAGAGAGAGAGAGTGAGAGTGACCTGGGTAGGGGCAGAGAGAGAGGAAGAGAGAGAATCCCAACAAGGCTCAGCATGTCAGCACAGAGCCTGATGCGGTGCTCGATCCCACAAACCGTGAGATCATGACCTGAGCTGAAATCAAGAGTGGGATGCTCAACCAAGTGAGCTACCCAGGCACCCCTGTTTACTGGTATTTTGTTAAGGGTTTTTGTATCTATTTATGAAGGCAATTGGAATGATTTTTTTCTCTGACTTTGACTTACAAACTAAGTTTGGAAGGGTTCCTTTTTCCTCTGTATTCTGACTTCTTCTTTCTTCTGTCATATTTGAGAATTTGCAGATTTCATAGAATTTATACATTACAGTGCCTGTGAGTTTTCTTGGCATAAAGTTGTTTGTGTTTATTC
Source organism: Herpailurus yagouaroundi (assembly GCF_014898765.1). Classification (NCBI taxonomy): domain Eukaryota; kingdom Metazoa; phylum Chordata; class Mammalia; order Carnivora; family Felidae; genus Herpailurus; species Herpailurus yagouaroundi. The sequence continues at coordinate 17,329,407 of NW_024412426.1, forward strand.
TCTATCCTTTTAATAACTGTAGGAAGCTAGTGATATCCCCTCATTCATTTCTGATATTGTTAACTTACATATTCTTTATCTTTTTTGTAGGAGGTTATCAATTTTATTTCATGCACTAGCTTTTGTTTTTAATAATTTTAACTATTTTTATCTTATTGATTCTGCTTTTTATTATCATCATGTTTATGTTTATATAATTTGCTTTTTTTTCTAGCTTCTTAAGCTGCATGTTATTATATCATTGATGTTAAACCTTTCTGCTTTATTCTTACAAGCATTTAGAGATAAAGTTTTCTATCTAAGTGCTGTTGTGGCTACGTTATACAAATTTTGATATGTTGTGTTCTTATTTCCTTATGAGTTTCCTTATGAGTTCTTACTTGAGCCCTGGGTTATTTAAGGGTGTGTTTTTAAATTTCCAAATATTTAGAGATTGTTTTAGAGGGTCTTCTTTCTATTGTTTTATACTTTTGTTCAGTCAGAGAACATAGTTGCATAATTTCAGTCTTTTAAGTTTATTGAGCTGTGTTTAATGGTCTGGCATATTGTCTGTCTTGGTGAATAGTTCACATGCACTTGAAAAGAACATATAGAGGCTCCTCGGTGGCTCAGTCAGTTAAGCATCTGACTCTTAATTTCGGCTCAAGTGTCATGATCTCACGGTTTGTGGGATTGAGCCCCGCGTCGGGCTCTTGGCTGACAGTGCGGAGCCTGTTTAGGATTCTTTCTTTCCCCTTCCCCACTTGCATGCGCTCTTGCTCTCTCTCTTAAAATAAATATTGAAGAAAGAAAAGAATGTATAGTTTTTGCCGTGTAAGTAAGATTTATGTAAATATTAATTTGCTCAATTTGTTTTTGGTAGTATGATTCAAATCTTTTTTGTCTTTGATTTTCTGTCTGCTTATTCTTTGAATTATTAACAGAAGAGTATTGAAGTCTCCAAACCCAAGCGTGGACTTATCTGTTCCATTCAATTCTGTCAGTTTTGCTTTGTGTATTTTGAAGCTCAATTTTAGATATATATGCATTTAGGTTTTTAAAAATTGATTGACTCTTATTTAAATATAAAATGTCCCCTTTTATCCCTGGTCATATTCTTTGTCCTGACGTCTACTTTTTCTGATATTAGTAGAGCCATTCTGGCGTTCTTACGTTAATATTTGCGTGAGATATTTTTTTCTCCTTTTACTTTGTATCTTTAAAAAATTTTTTTGTTTAATATTTATTTATTTTTGAGAGAGAGAGAAGCAGAGAGAGAAGGAGACACAGGATCCGCATCCAAAGCAGGCTCTAGGCTCTGAGCTGTCCGCACAGAGCCTGACGCGGGGCTTGAACCCACGATCCATGAGGTCACGACCTGAGCCAAAGTCAGATGCTTAATCAACTGAGCCACCCAGGCGCCCATGTTTTTTTTGTTTGTTTGGTTGGTTTTTTTGAATGTGTGTTTTATGGACAGCACAGAACTGGTCTGCTTCTTTTATCAAGTCTTAACAGTCTCTGCCTTTTCATAGCAGTACAGTATTTAGACCATTTACATTTACTTATCACTATGGTTGGATATTTGTCTACCATCTTGCTATTTGTTTTCTATTTATTCTGTGTGTTCTATCCCCATGTCCCTCATTTCTGTTCTTTTTGTAATTCATTTTGTTCCCTTTACTAGTTTATTAGCTATACTAATTCTGTACTTTTCTAATGGTTTCTCTAAGGTTTATAATATTCATATTTAACTTGCCACAGTCTTTCTTCAGATTATACCATTTTATGCATTATGAACAGTATACTTCTGTTTTCCTATTTCATCCTGTGTACTTTTGCTGTCATATGTTACTTCTGTTTATAATAACTGTAATGCATTGTTATTATTTTTGCTTTAAACAGGCAGTTATCTGTTAAGAAACTTAACAAGAGAGCAAATATCTTTGATCATTACCCATATGTTGGTCATTTACAGCACTCTTCATCTTTCAGTTTAGATCTGAATTTTCATGTGGTATAAGAACTTTAACGATTTCTTACAGTGCAGATCTGCTGCTATCTCAGCTTTAGTTCTTTGAAAATAATCTTTTACTTCTGCATAATCTTTCTAGGTTGACAGTTTTCTTCCTCATTACCTTAAAGATGCTGTCTTACTGGCTTGCATTGCTTCTGATGACAAATTGGTGGTCTTATTCTTCAGTATGTAATGTCTTTTTTTCCTCTGGCAGTTTTGAAGATTTTCTTTCTTACACATTTTTAGCAATTTATGATTTGCCTTGATGTGGTGGTATTTGTGGGTATTTTATATAAAATTTTCAGTTTTGGAAAATTTTTAGCCTTCTATCTTTATATACTTTTTTCTGCCCCTACTCTATTCAGAATTACAATTACTGTTACACATATATTAGATTGCATATTGTCCTGTTGGTCGCACAAATGCTCTTTTTTTTTTTTTCTTTTAACCTTCCCAGTCTTTTCCCCTTATTCTTCAATTTGGATTTTCTTTTTCCCTGTGTCAAACTTCTTGGTGTTTCATTCTCCACTGTTTCATCCATTGTTATGTCTATCCAGTGAATTTTTTATTTGAGATACTGTACTTTTCAGGTGGAGAATTCCATTTGGGTTTTATAATTATGTCTTCCATTTCTCTTAAGTTCACTGTTTCTTTAAATACTTGAGTATGGTTATATCTGCTTTATAAATCCTCATTTGCTGCTTCCATTGTCTTTATCATTTCTGGATCTGTTTCTATTCATTGATTCCCCTCCCCTGGTTATAGGTCATGCTTTTGGTCTTTTCAGTGCTCAACATTATGAATGCTGGATTTTGTTGAATTTTTTTCAGAGTATTAAAACTTGGGCGTGTCTGGCTGGTTCAGTCAATAGAATGTGCAACTCTTGATCATGGAGTTGTGAGTTCGAGCCCTACACTGGGTATAGAGATTACTTTAAAATAAAAAAAATTTTAAATCAATTATATATTTAAAAAATAATATGAATGTATGTTTCAATGGAAGGTTGTTTTTGGAGATAGACATGATTTTTGGACACTTGTTTTTAAATTTTATTAAGGTGACTCTAAAGTGCCAATCAGCAAACATTTTCTTAAAGAACCGCATTGCAAATATTTTAGGCTTTACAGACCATATGGTCTTGGTTGCAATTCCTCAACTCTGCTACTATAGTGCAGGAACAGCCAGAGATAATATAAAATCAAATTATCATGACTGTGTTCCATTAAAACTGAAAAACAAAATATAGCCCATGGGCTGGTTTGGCCTGTAAGCTACAGATTGCCTGTCCCTGGTGTAGAGAAGCATTTACTTTAAGGCTAATCTAGCCCTACTAACAAGGAATGACCCATCTGGGGACTTTACTGAGCGCCCTAAATGTTCAGTGAGGTCTCTTCACTCTGGCTCCTCAAAACTCAATCATCTCTTGACTCTGCGTGAAGTCTGGCATTTGATAGTGTTCTAGATTCTCAGTAGTTGTGCTTTCCCTGTTCGTTGTTGTTTTCCTGGCCTTGTGTAGTTTTACCCTATTCATATGTGGTTTGTCATAACAACTTACAGTCAAGGGGACCCCTATGCAGATTCCTGGAGCTCTACTTTTATGTACTTTCTCCTCTGTGGTAGTTTGCCCTACAAATTCCAGCTGCCATACAAATACTCCGAACTTTATCTGTTTCCTCAATTTAATAAATCTACTGTGGTCTGCTTAGATTCCTCTAGGCTCTTATATGGATTCCTCTTGCCATGTAGCTCAGAACTTGTCTCCAAGCAGAAAGCCAGGGCAATTCTAGCACTCTCCTCATTGGTTTCCCTTCTCATAAAGGATGATAGTCCTGTACTGCCTGTTATCCAGTGCTGTCTTACAGATTTTGTTCAGCTTTCTGGTTCCTTACAGGAAGACGGCAAATCCATTCCATTTACTCTGTCACTGCCAGAAATGGAAATTGTTTTTTTTTTTTTAACATTCATTTCTATAGTAAAATGATTTCTCATTTAAAATCAGTTATGTCCATCTCTAAGAATAAATCCTTCAATAGCAAACTGAGTGAATAACTTATTTCTCGTCCTGCTCATATTAGCTATAATGGCACTTTTCTAGGCAAGCTAGTAAAGACAAAACTGTTCCAGTGGATGCTGGTTTTGTTTCGGGATAAATAAGTTTACACTGACTTTAAGCAAGTTGGTGTATGTTTGTGTATGTGTCTTCTGTTTTCACAAAAGACTTACTGCTAATTTTCCCATTGTCTTTTTTAATCACTGTACAGTTAAGAAGATAGGTATATTATTAGCTTAACCTTAAAGAGAATTTTGCAGCAAAACTGCCAGTTTTTAAGAAAGAGGGAAAAAATAATGAGAATTACTGGCTGGCATTTTATTTTTTAAAATAAAATCCCAATTATTATTTTTATTATTTTTATTTGTTTATTTTTATTTTATTTTATTTTTTTTTAATTTTTTTTTCAACGTTTATTTATTTTTGGGACAGAGAGAGACAGAGCATGAACGGGGGAGGGACAGAGAGAGAGGGAGACACAGAATAGGAAACAGGCTCCAGGCTCTGAGCCATCAGCCCAGAGCCTGACACGGGGCTCGAACTCCCGGACCGTGAGATCGTGACCTGGCTGAAGTCGGACGCTTAACCGACTGCGCCACCCAGGCGCCTCTGTTTATTTTTATTTTAGAGGGAAAGAGAATGTGTGAGGCGGGGAGAGAGGCAGGAACAGATGAGAGAGAGAGACAAAGAGAGCAAGCGGGGAGGGGGGTGGGGGGACAGAGAGAAAGAGAGAGAGAGAGAGAATCCCCAAGCAGGCTTCCCACTGTTGGTGAAGAGCCTGATATGGGCCCGAACTCACACACCGTGAGATCATGACCTGAGCCAAAACCTGGAGTCAGACACTTAACAGACTGAGCCACCCAGGCGCCCTGAAAGATTGAATCTTAAGCAGGCTCCGTGCGCAGTGTGGATCCCATAACCCTGGGATCATGACCTGAGCCAAATTAAGAGTCCAATGCTCAATGGACTTGCAACTGAGCCACCTAGGTGCCCCACTGGCTGGCATTTTAATTTTATTTAGCAAGTAAAAGCAACCCATTGAGCCAGAACTTACAAAGATTAGGGCTCTAGCAGACTTCAGCTATAGCTAAGAATTACCAGTTACTCAAAATGCACACAAGAATCGCTCAAAACTACAGTAATAATCTTGTACTTATCGCTTTGATACCTCTATGCTGAAGTAAAATACCTGGTTTTCTTTTTCTGTTGCATGCAAAAGTTACTTTATCTTAAGCTAATAATAAATATCTGGCTGTCTGAAAGTTTAATCCTAAATCCCTTTAAAAGTTCCTGGTCTTCGGAGGGAGGGGCATACTGAGATGTAAAGCTGTTATTTTTCTTTCGTTGTTTGTTAATTTGAATAGTTTTCAGTGCTTCTAGGAGGTCTTAGGACACCCTTTCACCTATATGTTAGTCCCAAAGGCAGTTCCAACTGGGCACCTATGTTGGCTTATTTGTAAATGAGATGTTTATCTGTTTCCACAGGAAAAGATGTTAGAGTTAACCCTTAGGTAGCATTTAATATGGCAACATCTATTAATGCCATGATAGTCCTGAGGTTACAATCAACATTGTTTATTCATTTTGGATAGTTATTAGATAACTTCTTTCTTCGGTTTAGTGTAGTAAGTGTATAGACTTCAAACTCCTCTTATGTGATGATCTGACTAGATTATATTCTCTTACTTATGTTATGCTCAGTTTTTCAAACTGTATGATAACATACCATGCTTTTCCAAGCTTTTCTTCCACCAAAAATTAGAAGTTTGAATTATATAATTTATAATGTCTATAACTGGTAGAAGTACATCTCTCCCCAACCCCCACCCTTCCCCCAGAGTGAGTCCTTATCTCCCCAGGTTTCTCTGCCTTCATCCTTTGTGTTAGAGGTGACTAGGGGCACCTGAGTGGCTCAGTTGGTTGTGTGTCTGACTTGATCTCAGCTCTGGTCTTGATCTCAGGGTTGTGACTTCAAGCCCAACATTGGGCTCCACACTGGGTATGTAGCCTACATACATACATACATACATACATACATACATATAAATATATAAATACATAAATGTATATATATATATAT
>NW_024412426.1:17335629-17355675 GCF_014898765.1 Herpailurus yagouaroundi
TATATATATATATATATATATATATATATATATATATATATATATATCAGAGGTGACTAGAACCAAAATGGCAGAAAGAGAGGAGAGCTTTGGGCTATAAATTTTCCATCATCCTGACATTGTGTGTTCCCATAGCAGAGGGAGCAGTTCTTGGTGACTGCAACATCAAATGAATGGGTGACAGTTGCTTTCTTAGAGACTGGAGTCTTTTCCTCAAGCAGAGATTAGATTGATCAGTGCTATTTGTAGCTTCATTTCTGGAAGGTGTTCACAGAACAAGCATTTCTGGGTCCATTGGTGGCAGTTGTGATATCATATAGCTTGTTTAAAATTCTTGCTAGAAAGAAACCTGCACGATCCCACACAGTGCTTCTTTTGTTTTCTGAGGTAGGCATAGAAATTCTGCCTCTTGACCAGCACAGAGAGGGTTCTTATATTAACTAAGGACACCCCAAACTCATTCCAACCACTTTCTTAATTCCAGTCACTAAAAGAGTAAATAAATCCCAAATCCCAAATGTTTCTTCTGCCCTGTCACCCTACCCCCATATGGAAGTATTAATTCTATACTCATTGAGTCCCGGAAGTAACCCATAATTCCCCAAAGTAAATACTGAAACTAACTTAATAGTGAATACTATATTACTTGTGTTAAACTATTTTTAAAAATATATGTGCTGATTTAAGGGGAAAACCTCAGCTAGGAAAATATCAGTATAGGGGAGGAAAAAGTTTAACCCACTTAGATAGGGCCCCTGGCTAGGTCTAAAAACTAGACAAGAGAGATTAACAGGAGAAAACCATACAAATTAATCTAATAGAAGTTTTACATGATGTGGAAGGCTTCATAAGGAAATGAAAACCCAAAGAAACAGACCTGGGTATTTTATGCTAGGTGTGGTAAAGAGTAGGTAGTGGTGAGAGATGTGGATAGGTTAAGGAGTATGAGGTAATTGTTGAAAATTGGGAGAAACTTGGCAAGTCCTGTTTGTTCATATTCCCTTTGGGTCTCCCTTTGTCTTTGGAGATAAGGATGCTTCTTTACTCTGGGTACAGGGAGGGCCTCTCGCATGAGGGTTTTATGACTTGTTTCAGGAAAGAGGGGTGAAGTGATTGGGAGACCAAAGAGACTGTCCTGCTTCTGCTGTTTTCTCAAACTCTTTCAGCTTAAAATATTCAGATATGACAAGGTGCCATATTTTGGGGTTGTGTGCCCTGAACCCTATCATCAGCATTTCCCATGCTAAACCCCAGAGAAAACATGTCTTTATCACTTCTTCATACAGCTATGACTGTTGATGGCTGTTTCATCCAAGGAATATTCTGATCCCCAAAATTTTGGGCATAGTGGAAGAATTTATTTTCTCTTACACCAGTAGCAACAAGACGAGCATTTTTCAAGAGTAGCTTTACCTGGAATCAAAGCAAAAGTTAAAAAATAGAAATGTGTAAGTTTATAGAGCACAGATTTCATCTGTCAAAGAAACTAAAGTTTAACTCCTATTGGCTAAAGTAACGTTCCCAGCATACAAATCAATTTCTTTCTTCTCTTTGTCACTTTGTCATGAAGCCTGTAGGATATCTGGCAGAGCCTGTCTTTCATTGAGGTTTGACCACTTTATTTGTTTCTCATAGATACTATTTGGACTTGGTCTTTCCATTAGCCATGTGGCCTCTGTGTCAGTTTTGAGTCTGTTTACCTCTTTTTAGCAGCCTACTCTGAAAAGCAAAAAGACTTCTATACACTTCCAAGTTCTAGAGCCCTACTAAACTCTCTGTTTCCAGTAGGAGGCATGTCCCAACTCTTCTTACTTAATGAGATTCTCTCTAGTAAACTCAGTCTTGTCCATTCCTTTTCCTACTCTTCCTACCTTCAGAGAAATGTTTTTTCTCTCCTAAGACTTACAATATAAAAAAATACATTACCACATAAATTCTGCTAAAGTAATCACCAAAGTTATTAAAAATGCATGTACTGGGGCACCTGGGTGGCTCAGTTGGTTAAGCATCTGACTCTTGGTTTCGGCTCAGGTCATGACTTCACAGTTCGTGAGTTCAAGCCCCACATTGGGCTCTGTGCTGATGGCTCAGAGCCTGCTTGGGATTCTAGCTCCTTCTCTCTCCTGCCCCTCCCCCACTTGTTCTCTCTCTCTCAAAATAAATAAAACTTAAAAAAAATTTTAAAAAAAGCATCTACTGAATGATTGAAGAATTAAAAGGGAAGATGGCTTTTCTTCTGACAGATGAATATTCACCTTTTTTTGCTGTTTTCCTGATATGAAATAACCCTCCATAGAAATTTCTGCCAGAGATGTTGACCAGCATTTACATCAATTACTGGTATTCTATGTGAAAGGAGAGTTTTCCATGGAAAGGATTATGCACTTTGTTTTTCTCAAATTATTATCATTTTTTGTTGTATTTCAGTCTTTGTTTCTCTTGGCCTCTCTTCCAGTGCAATCTATTTTTCTCTTTGTTTTCTTTACATTTGAACGTTTCCTACTCTGCTTCCAATTTTATTTTTTATTCAAACTTAATCCTTAAAAGATGGGATTTTGTGTTTAAAATTCATAGTTAAAACATGTTAAAGTTGGTTATTCACTTCAGATAATGTTGGTGTCTTAGGGGGAAGTGAAGAAAGAAAGATGAAGAGGAAATTACTCTCTTGTACTGCCCTCCAGGAAATCCTTCTCTGTACTCTAAAAGTTCTTCTTCTTTTCTAGGAGTCCAATGTGCTGATTGCTGCTAACAGTCAGGGTACAATTAAGGTAAGCTACCTTATACATCTTTATTTCAAACTCAGATCCATTCTTAGGCTAATAGACTATAGCTATAACACAGAAATATGGAGTTGTACTAAGCCTTAGAGATCATTCCAAGTCATGGGTCTGGCTTTGTTTGAGATGGCTTTGGTTGAAAGGCAAAGGGATAGGTAGCTTGCAACTATGGAAAAGACTTGTTAGGGGCGCCTGGGTGGTTCAGTCAGTTAAGCGGCCGACTTTGGCTCGGGTCATGGTCTCACGGTTCGTGAGTTCGGGCCCTGCGTCAGGCTCTGTGCTGACAGCTCAGAGCCTGGAGCCTGCTTTGGATTCTGTGTCTCCCTCTCTCTGCCTCTGCCCTGCTCACACTCTGTCTCTGTCTCTCAAAAAGTGAATAAACGTTAAAAATATATATATTAAAAAAAAGAAAAAAAGACTTGTTAGAGGTTATATGAATGCCGAATGATTGATAGCTGGTCACAGTGAAAAACAGATGAACACTCTTAAATATTCACTGTGGGCCATGCACCGTTGTTTCTATATGCAGGTACAGCTATAAGTCCAAGATACAGCAAGGGACGCTGAGACTTTCACCAGGTTTAAAAATCTGGTCACATTTTAGTCTTCTCTTCCTCATGTTTGTCTTCCTTTTCTTTCCTGACAAGTAGGGTTGCCCTCAGTCGCGAAGGGAAGAAAAGGTATTTCAGTGTTCCACTGAAAAGTGATCATGTGATCATTTCATTAGTGTAATTTGGAAATTTAAATGTCTCTTGGCACACAGTCTCAGTCACAAAGGTATACATAGCTTTCCACATGCTTTTCTTTGTAGTTAGGAGCTCAAGGAAGCAATGTTCTCTATACTATTTGATACTTGGCATGCGGGCAATCCTGAGCTAAACAGTGAACTTGTTAAACAAAACACCCGTTTGGGAGAGGGTTTTCGTACATGGGTTTGATTAGCACTAATTCTATGGCTGCCAGTGCTTTCTACATATTCTCTGCTGATCTAGAAAACTCAGGAAGTGATCTTTTAAAAATAACAGGTATAGGTTTCTTCTGCCACTTAGCCTTCATTCTGCTGTGGCTTCCTCCCTCTCCTCCTGAGTGCAGAATGACCTGGCCACCAAGAGAGCCAATCCAAGCCTCACACATTGTCCTGTGGAGGTGAACTGAGCAGACTCAGAACTGCACTGTTAGCTGTGCAGTCTAATTTGCGTGGTGCACTCCTTAAACAGCTAGTTTCTCTATTTGGAAAGCCTCACCAGAGAGCCATGGACAACTTAAATGAAAGCCAGGGTTTTGAACTGACCAGTGTTACGTTCTGGAATCTCAAACAAGATGGTAAAAGGTCTTGGAATCTCTGTTTTAAGTGGTTCTCCGTAGTCTCTCAGTTGCTCCTTATGTTACTCTCATGGCAAGGCATGGATTGAAAAAGCTGCACCTTAGTCTTCAACCAGTTTGGCCTTTGAGGCAATTGCGATTGCTAACGTATCTGCAGAAAGCTCAAAGCTACACATGTACTTAGAGAATCTCGGTGACAAATCTCAGATTTTGTTCAAGAGCATTAACCTCTTGTTAAATAGCCTGCTTGCCAAATATAAAGACAAAAAGCATCATGGAAACAGGTGTAATTTAAGCCTTCGCACAGCAGGAAGGGAGAGTTATTCCTTTAATTCTTTGCCACCTAGAACTGCATTCTCCATCTAACGTAATCTTTTTGACCGTGGCTTACAATTGCCCCTTCTTAGACATTTCTTCAGCTGTGTTTAAAACTGATCATTGCTGCTGCTGCTGCTGCTGCTGCTGCTTGTTATTTTCAGTTTTAGCAGTGTCACAGCTTTCTTGTATGATAAGGTAGGACTTGAATAACTAACACAATATCTTGACATCACTGATTGACTAGAAAATGAATGAAGCAATGGGAAAAGGCAAGATTTTAGGTTCTGTATACCTTGATCACTATAAGCTGTGAGTCAGTAGAAGAGAGAAATAGATGAAAATCCTTAGAAGTGGTATTTAAAAGTTTCTTAAGAATGTGGAAAGATACCAACATAAATTTCAAAAACATTATATCCATGCTGTGCAGGAGCAAGTTCATTTATCTGTATGTTTTATGTAGTTCACTTGGAAGGCTCCCTAGTTGACTGCAGATGTGGCTAATCTGAAAGAGTTCCTGTTGAACTGAAAGGAAGAAAGGATCAGTGTCTCATCCCTTCACATTCCTTAGCATTTTTAGCAGTTGGGAAAAGTTGTCTTGATTTGGTTCTCCATTTATAATACAGTAAAGATTCTTTATACTGTTAACGTATTTTAAAATTATTTTATCAAACTGATCCTTTTTTCCTCCAATTAGGTGCTGGAGTTGGTATGAAGGGTTTACTCAAGTTAAATTGTATTTGATCCTGCTGAAATACATCTGCAGCTGACAATGAAAGAAGACAGAAACTGCCATGTGATGTCTCTCCCCAAAGTCATCATGGGTTTTGGATTTGTTTTGAATATTTTTTCTTTTCCTATTTTTTTCTCCTTCATGCCATTTGGGACATTGGGAATACCCAGTGAACTCTCCACCATCAATGTAACTCTATGGACTTTGCTGCTGTTGGTGGTGTGGTTATCTAATTTTTGTGATAGGGAAACAAATTCTTTTGAATAAAAATAAATAACAAAAAATAATAAAAGTTTATTGAGCCACAGTTGAGCTGGGAAAGTCTTTGTCAAAGACGGGAAGAGATCATCTTTTCAAGTAACACACATGAAGTATAGAATAATGTACCAGTGAATAATTTGTAAGGTCCATATTTCTCAGCCTTTCAGGAATTCTGCATATCAACATAAATGGAAAGTATATGGATTCTTTCCAGTGACTTTAATGTGTGTAGTAGGTGGGAAGATTAATAACTTTACCTTATGAATTCCTTTCCTTGTTCTCTGACCGGATTTATATCATCAGCAAGTACCATACTTCAGTCTCTCTAGATCTGGCCAAGAATCTAAATTTTGACCGGTTGAGACAACATTCAGATAGAAAGGGAATGGGGCATCTGGCAGGCTCAGTCAGTAGAGCATGTGACTCTTGATCTCGGGGTCTTGAGTTTGAGTTCCACACTGGGTGCAGAGATTACTTAAGTAAATAAATTAATTTAAAAAAAAACCAGAAAGGGGGTGTCCGTCTATGGCAGCTACTTCTGTCTTTGCCTTTGAAATGTTACCTATACATACCGTCAGCCCTAAATGCAGAAAAACCAACTTAATTGTAAAATCATAGCTATCAGATAGTCATAGTCTTAGGTGTTAGTACCATCCTTGACTGAGCAGTGACTCTGAGCAGGGGGTCAACAAACTTACTGTAAAGGGGGCCAGGTAGGAAATATTTTAGGCTTTGCAGATCACGTCGTCTCCGTCATAATCGCGCAGCTCTGCCATTGTAGCAGGAAAGCAGCCACAGACCTTAGCAGGGAAAGAATTTGAAGCCCTGTTACCCAAATTTCCAAACCATAGACTATCTGAGACCATCTAGTTAATTTCATGCTGTTTTCAATTTGTAAAAAGGAAGAAGTTAGTAGTTTGAATAGCAGGTCAAGCAAAAGTAATGTGAAGTTTTCTGTTTGAGCTACGTTAAAAGTGTGAACAATTTTTAGAAAAAGATATAAACAGAATTCATACCCCACACAAAGTTTATAAAAATAGACACTTGGAGAAACTTCACATGAATAAATATATGAATGATAAGGGTAATCAGAGTATCTCACTGTATCTTTGTACTCAAAATTGTTGGGTCCACATTTCATTATTTTGAATCCTTCCGGTCAAATGCATTGTGGAAGTTAGAACTTTTTGAATTTTAGAAAAGTCAATAGTCTACCTATACTATATATTACATGACACTATCCAACAAAGTCTGGAGCAATACTCTATTATCAAACACATTAATATTTCTGTAGCAAAATGTATGAATGCTCACATTATATGAGATTAATTGACACTAAAAATAGTCTTATGTCTATTCAATACAGTTTCTACCACCAAATAAGTTTGCCTCAAACTTAGGTGAAAATTTTCAGTTTTCAGAACTTCAAGACAATTATATCTTACTAATTTGGGGGAATTAAGCACCTGATAAGCTTTTGGACTCAATTTTGAGAGCAAAGGTCACTATCATTGAAAAATTAACACCTGTCAACCAGAACAATGTTAGGCAACCTTTCTAAGATTAATGAATGATCTTTTGCAAAGATGTAGAAAGAATATTCAAAGGTAGATTCTTCACTTAAAGATATGTCCAGAAAATCAGATTGGGAAGCAAAGAATTAATGCCCCTTTGAATGCATTTAAATAAAAGATTATGGTTTTTAATTTGGTCTGACTTTTTATGTTTTATTTCAAGCTGTCAACATTGTAAGGTCATGTTAATTTCCATATGTTTGGAAGGATGCAATAAGTTACCTTTATTAGTTATCAAGGGACTGAATTTTTAAATAAATTATTATTTTTAAAAGGCAGTGCTTTATTTAAATTTGTGTTTTAACTTTTTTTTTGTTAGTAGGGAGAAACCATTTTTAAATTTGAGTTAGACTAACTTTAATGTCAACGTCAAACTATAGCACTATTTCTTGGAAAAATAACATAATAAAAGCTTTTTTTTTAACACCAAAAGAACTTCTAACTCAAGAGAAATATGGGTCTTCATGTTTCAATCTATATTTCAGTGGATTTGTAGGGGTTTCTCAGACATAGTTCATTTTATTTTCAGGCACACAACTCATACTTAAGAAACATTAAAGATTGAAGAACGTTGTAAAATTCTTGTAAACAATTGAGCTACTAGGCATCAAAAAATTTCTGGTACTGAGCCATGACTTCAGCAAGATGAGCACAGCTGGACCATTAAGCAAGGAAGAGATGAGCCTTAGGAGGAGTCTGCAGAGCTGTAGAAGAAACCAGTAGGTATGTGGAGCCTTCTAGGACACGGTTAGGAATTTGAATTTTGTTGCAGAAGCAGTTAAAGGAGGGGGGTGGGGTGGTGGGGGCGGTTAAGTGGAATGACATGATTTCCTTTATGGTGAGTGGACAGACGAGAGCTAGAGTACAGTTAGGGAGGTGATCTGATCAGTCAAGAGTTACTGGTGGCTTCCTCTGGGTCGTAGCATGATCCAACCTAACAATCTATTTCAGCTAGATGGCGTTTACCACAGTCTTAATTCCTGTATCTCAGAAGATTCTTGATTAATTTTTAAAGTCACTTTCTCATAATAATTTGTGGCAACAAAGAATACAACTCAGCAAATAGATTTCTTTAGTGGTTATGCAATCAACCACAGGTTGTGGCTCTTGGGAACCTCATGGCTAAAACGCCCGTGTGCTGTTTTGGGAACACCACTTCTCTAATCTCAGAACTAGAAGGTACCTAGCCTTGGCTCTAAATATAAAGGTCATTGGCCATTGCTCTTAATGTAATTCCTCAAAATGTTTATAGGAAAAGTCTGCTTATTCAGAAATGAGACATGAGAAACTGTTAACTTAGATCTGGAGCCTATTGTATTATATGACTGACATTAAACACAGCAGTAACACCTTGTAGTTCTTCCCAGAGTGGTTAGTTTCCAGTTCCTCTGTGGCTTCTGGTTTATATGAGACGCGCGTATATTTTTGGACTAAAGAGAAAACCATAGTGATTGTTCTAGAAGTATTTGTTGAGATCCTGCTTTGTGTGAGGCACTATGTACTACATACTAGGCATATAAAATAAAATATCCCTACCCTCAAAAAGCTGATTGTCCAGTGGGAGAGAGAGTAGTGTAGAAGTACCATAGCAGATGTAAATTTTAGATGTAAATTTAGGTGTACGTAGGAACAACCTATAACCTGAGTGGTGGGAGACTAAGGGCTGGAAGTAGGGGCGGGTATCAGGAGTTTTTTTCCTGGAGGAAGTCAGCTGAATTCTGAAGAGCAAGTAAGTTCAGCTATAAGCAGCAAAGGAACATTATAGACCAGGGGATGCAAAGAAACTGATCCAACTAGTGACCAAAGCTAGGACAATTTGAGCAATAAAATAAACTAGGATTATAGATTATAACCTAAAATATAAATATGACTACTTACTGCTATAAATAAATTATTGAATAAACAAATGGACAGAAGTGAGAAATTTCCCTTGCAGAATTCCAAATTCCATAGATACCCCACCCTTAAGGGAATAGGATCCTAAAGTATGAGCTGTGCAGATTGACTTGGTTTCAGAGAAAACAGGTGTTTGGTTTTTTTTTTTTTTTAATGTTTATTTATTTTGAGAGCAAGTGGTGGAGGGGCAGAGAGAGAGAATCTCAAGAATTCTCCACACTAGTAGCACAGAGCCCACCATGGGGCTTGATCTCAGGACGCTGAGATCATGATCTGACCAAAATCAAGAGTCGGATGCTTAACCGACTGAGCCCCCCTGCCCAACTGAACCGCCCAGGCACCCTGAGTAGGTCTCTTTTTAAAGTTTTTATTTAAATTTCTAGTTAGCATATAGTGTGATATTTTCTCGGATGTACAGTATAGTGATTCAGTAGTTCTACACATTACTCAGTGCTCATCATGACAAGTGCACTCTTCAGTCCTCTTCACCTATTTCACCCATCCCCCCTCCCCTCTGGTAACCAACCATTTGTTCTCTATAGTTAAGAGTACAGTATGGAAAGAGAAAAAAAGGAATTTGACAGTGCAGAAGCCTGACAAACTACCTTAGCCAGGTGATCAGGATCAACATCGAAAGTTATATCATGTTGGGGTGCGTGGGTGGCTCAGTCAGTTAAGCGTCAGACTCGGTTTCAGCTCAGGTCATGATCTCATGGTTCGTAAGTTCAAGCCCCAAATCAGGCTCTGTGCTGACAGCATGGAGCTTGCTTGGGATTCTCTCTCTGCCCCTACCCCACTCGCGCGCTCTCTCAAAAAAATAAGCAGAATTTTAAAAAAGTTATATCATGTTGATAGTACTCTTGATAAGTTGTAATGAAAATGGCACTTTAACTCTGTGGTTTTCCTTCCCCAAACTCAACCCCAGCCAAAATGAGAAAAATATTAGGTAAATCCTGTTGAGGGACATCCCACTAAACCAGTACTCCTCAAACAAGGTAAGTGAGAAACTGTCCCCGCTATGAGGAGCTGAGGAGACATGATGAAATGTGATGTGACAGACTCAATGGGATCGTGAAACAGAAAAGGGCATTACCTAAAAACTAAGAAATAAAGTATGGGCTTTAGATGGTATTAATGTATGAGTATTGATTGATTATTGTAACAAATGTCCCACGCTAATGTGAGATGTTAATAATAGGGGAAATCAGTGTAGGATATATGAGAATTCTTGTTTTCTTTGCAGTTTTTCTGTAAATCTAAAAAAAAAAAAACTGTTCTAAAATAAAAAGTTTACCAAAAATAAAAAGCATGAGGATAGATTCAGTATATACAAAACAAAGTACAAGACAGGAGTGCCAGCTGACGCTGAAGAAGGACACCGAGAATAACGCAATGATCTGTTCTGGCTGTCACTTAAAAAAGAGGCACACGTGGAGTTGAGAGGACGTTTGAGTGAGTCTCAACTTTGACTAAGAAATTGTATAGTTTTGCAAGGATAGGAAACCCCTATGTACTCCGTATTTATCTCTAAATTCTAGCTGAGGGGCGCCTGGCCGGCTCAGTTGGAACAGCATGCGACTCTGATCTCAGGGTGGTGAGGTCAAGCCCCACGTTGGGCATGGAACTTACATTAAAAAGAAATAATAATAAATTCTACTTACTAAGAATCATGCTCTCATCTCTGTCAATAGAATTTATTACATATGTCCTTATTCAGATATCAGACTGCCTGTCATTCATTTCTTTCACCTGGGATCTTCACAGCTTCTCACTATGAGAATCAAGAAATCTTTCCATTTGTATATGGTTTTAATTTGTTCTCGGTTCTCTGGGAGCCATTTGTCCTTGATCGGTTTGAGAAGCAAACTCCCTATAATACCCAGGTTCTGAAAGAGATCTTGGGTTGGACCTGGGTGGGGATTCTCATGAATTCTAAGTTAAAGTTCCCAAAAGTGAGAACAGTCCAGGTTAACCAAGTTTTTTTTTAGATTGTATTTATTTTTAAGTAATCTTTACACCCCATGCGGCACTGGAATTCACACCCCCAAGATCAAGAGTCATGTGCTCTACTGACTGAGCCAGCCAGGCGCCCTCACTTGAGCCAATTTTTGTGCAAAATGTTTGCCATGTCCCTGAAGGTGACTTCAGGGATTTGCCCGTGTGCACTGCTTGTGTCCTATGGTGACACAATCTGTGATCAGAGGTTTAGGAGCTCTGTGATCAGAGCTAATCTGTGATCCCAGGTTTAGGAGCCTTTTGGAAGAACCGCATAAAAAAAAAGAGTCTTCAGCAACTTCAAGAGAAAGAACCAAGGCAAATACAAGTAATACCCTAAATATTCACCTTTAGTTGTCGAGACCCGAAGGACCGTTTTATCTTAGAAACTTTTCTGCATGAGCTTCAGTGGGATAGCAGCCTAATAACTCCATTCACTCCAATGGGCGTGACTGTTGCTCAGAAGAGGAGATCGTATATATAGCCACTTGTATATGGTGGCTCTATTCTTTCAACAAAAACTTGAGTGCCTATTTTGAAGTATTTTCTAGGCTAAGGGGCAGCAGACTGTTTCTGTGAAGGGCCAGATAGTGAGTATTCTAGGCTTTTTGAGCCATATAGTCACAACTACTGTCACAACTACTGAACCCTGCCACTGTAGCATATAAAGGCTGCCCTAGACATGTTCACAAAATGGGAACAAATGAGTGTGCCTGGGTTCCAATGACACTTGTGAATGGACACTGAAATTTGGATTTCAGTTCATTGTCATGTGTCCCAGTATTTTTAAAACATTATTTTTCAGGCATTTGCAAATGTGAAAACTATTCATTGCATACGAGCCATGCAGAAAAGCCCACGTGCTGGATTTGGCTTACAGGCTGTAGTTTGTTGACCTCCATTCTGGGTGTTCACCATACAGCAGGGGCAAGAAAGAAGAAGAAGCATGAAAAATGCAATGTCTCCTGAGCTTGCCGTCTAGTGGATAAAGGTCCTTCTGCAGCAATGATGTTCTCTTTCCACAGTGCTGTGTCTCTAGCACAGGAACGTGCAAAGCCATTTTGGAGGGCACACCCATGACCAAAAGCTTTTTTGTGTGGAGTTGTGTGGCAATTTCCACAGGTGTGCACACAAGCAGTGTTGAAGTGTATGTGCGTTTTCAGAGAACCAGGGGACTCTCTTTTCTGCTAAAGCCCAGTAAACGGTGAGACGTTTTAGACCTTTTATTATTTGAGTGGAGTAGGAAGATCTCTACGATGCTACACCACTTGAACACAGAGACGGGAGAGGTTTGGGGTTGAGATGGCCTTCACTAAATACTCTTGAAAGGTTTGTGCTTATGATAGCCTGCTAAGTGAGTGTGGGAAAGCATAGGCTATTTTGCAAGGCTGGCTTTTCTTCCTCTTTCTTTCCTTTCTGGTTCTTTCATCCTGAGCTATTGAAATTTCTTTTCTGAATATAAAAGAAGGCTTCTCAAGTTCAGAGCGCTTACATGAAGACTTGGAACCCAGCTGATTTTTTTTTTTTTTTTTTTTTTTTTTTTGGTTTGACTGAGTCTCTTTAAATATTCATACATATTTTATGGCCAGTGCCTGAACTCTGGCTAATTTGGAGGGGTTAAATTTGGAAAGATGGAAAATTGTTTTTTTCCACTGTTAACCACTGTTAAAAGCCAACCCAGTAAGTAAGCACTTTATATTTTTTCAATATTTTTCACATTTAAAGGCCAAACTCTGGTCAGTCCTCACTCCCACTTCCCATATTCTGTTCAGCCAATCCCAGGAGAGACTTCTCACGGGCCCTGTGGTTCCCTCGGGAAAGGCAACGTGCTATTCATAGAACTGGGGTATGGTGTTCCCGTGCTATTGAATTGCAAAGCTTTGCGGTTCAGTTTCAGTGATCTATCTTTTCTGGAAAGGTCTCTGGCACTCTTGGAGACTGAAAAGCGGCTCCATGAATACAGGGTAGCATTAGCATATGCATATTAAAATTTTAGTTGCTCCTCTTCATTTTTTTTCCATTATGAAGAATAATGAAGTCTAAAAATCTAAAAATTGCAAGCAACCAAAGAACGAAAGGTTGAAAGGCTAGACGTGATGTTTTGGACGCTCAGTGGGTCCATAAAATGGCATTATCCCCTCGTGCTCTCTGAACACGGCATCTGCCTGAGAGCTGACCTGCCAAAGGCCACCGTCACAGCTACCACGAAAAGCTAGCTTAGGAAGATAGCCAACGTGGAATTTATGAAATGTCTCTTTGCCCACCACGTTCTCCCTAGAGAAGATTAGAGTACAGTCTGAAGACCAGAATCACCTCTACTGGGGCCTTTCCAGTCTTCTTGCCCTGCACAGGCAGCCAGAGTGGACCAGGAATGGGGACCGCAGGTAAGAGAAGGGAAAGGTGATCAGGGAAAACAGTCACATCCATAGAGCCACAAGCAGAGGCCAAAACAGTTTTCCAGTTTCGGTCCCCCAGGAAGTGTTCTCCTTTTCCCGCATCTGCCCACCCTCTGGTGGTCTAAGTGCATTCTAACAAATCTTCAGCACAGAGGAGGAATGTGTCTTTTTCCCTTTCCCGGCTTCTCCTGGGTGTATGTGGATAAGCAGTCTGGTGAAACCAGCTGTTTATGTAACTGTGCATTCTTGCTTCTCCATTATCTGGGACTCTCCAGGCAACTTTGACATTAGTTTCACCTCTCCTCGGGGGTGAAGAAGGAGGGCCAGGAATTTGGACAGAAACCTGGGCCTCGGGCACCTGGGTGATTCAGTCTGTTCAGCATCTGACTTTTGATTTGGGCTCAGGTCACGATCTCATGGTTGGGAGTTCAAGCCCCGTGTCAAGCTCTGTGCTGACAGCACGGAGAATGCTTGGGATTCTCTTGCTTTCACCCTCTGCCCCGCTTCCCCTCAAAATAAATAAATAAATCTTAAAAAAGGAAAAAAAAAAAAAAAAAAAAAAAAGGAAAGAAATCCGGGCCTCATGACCTCAATCTCAGTATATTACTTCTTCCTTCTTCTCAGAGTCAAAAGACTAATCCCCAGCTGTCTGCAAAGCAAGCAGTGAATGAAATGCCCTACTCAGTGTAGGACTTAGCCTCGTACAGCAGCACCACGAGGCTCTCTGGTAGTCTCTGCTTAAATACTTCCACGTTTTGAGAGAGCTCACTGGGTCCCGGGACATTCTTGACTGGCTGGTTCCATTTGTTAGGAAGCTTTTTTCCTAGATGGAGCCAAAATCTCAGTGGAATCCTCCTTCCTCACCCCCAGCAGGTTGAGTTCTTACTACTTGACATCATGCAAGCCATCAAACAGTACAGAGCATGATCCCTTCGTGGAGTGTTAGGGGTAAGATGTGCACATGTGGAAATAGTTTTTATATAATATCCTAATCCTGTGCAGTAAACGTTATTTTTAAAACAGACGATGAAGACAGATTCAGAGAGGTTAATTTGGGGGTTGGGGGAGCTGGCTGGCTCCTTTGGCAGAGTGTGTGACTCTTGATCTCGGGGTTGTGAGTTTCATCCCCACATGGGGCATGAAGCCTACTTTAAAAAAAAGTGAATAAAATAAAATCTTTAAAAGAAAAGAAAGGTTAAATTAATGGCTGCAGATATTATAATGAAAACATTATTAAAGGGCAGATTGGAGTGTTAAATGGATTGTGTGGAGGATGTGGGATTTAAGTGGCATTCTAGAGATATTGAATCATATTGTAGTTTAGTTGCACTGACCAAAAAGATGGTCAATGACACAGCTGAGACTGATCTTCAAGGAAGACCATGTGTGCACATCTTGACCCTGTTAAGACAGTTAGATCTGATGGTGAATTAATTATATTCTTTATCTGATAATTAATTTATAGGAGGAAGAACTTCAAATAAGCAAATGGAAGAACTCTGAACCTATCAGGTTGCTAAAACAGTGAAAGGCGCCACCAACAGAGATGTGTGACATCTCCATCCTGGGAGATCATCGGAGGCGGTCACTGGTCCTCAGTGGTTTGGACACTCAGCTGCCAGAAGGCAGGGGTCTGGATGGAATCACTCCTCTCGGATTTGAGAATCGGATCCTAACTCACTGATTTAGAAGGAGAGGAAAACAGGTGGGATCTTCGCACCGTTAGAGCAAATACCAGTTAAAACTAACGGGCCCAATTCTTCCTGTCGGAAGCAAGAGGAAAGGTTTCTTCTTTGTCTTTCAGAATTTCTTTCTCTGTCCTTTGCAGATACATCTAAGTCTTCATAAGAGCTAAACAGGCCTCTTGCCAATCTCAAAACTCAGGAATTCGAGAACTAAAGTTATCTGCTCTTTCACAGAAACCTCCTTTTCTCTGCTGTCCCCTTCTCTCTGCTCCTCCAGCCTCAGTTCATCCCTCCCGTGTCAAACCGACTCCTGAGAAGAGCTGGATGTGATCTTGTAGACGGTGGTTCTCTTCCTCGGTGCGTTTCCCCGAGAGGAGCACAATTTTCTGGCTGATAATGCGTTACCTGCCCTGTCTGAGGATGCACAATTCTGTGACTGCTGGCCTAGCCCTGAGTCCACCTCATGTCCTGGACCACATCCCACCTCCAAGGGTCCCTTTTCATGCACAGGCCACACAGCTGGAAAGGCAGAGACGATAAAGGTCAATGATGGAGACCATGGGATGGAGAGCCCATAGGCAGGCAACAGGATGGACAGTGGCTGCATTAGTTACTGGGAAACAGACAAACAACAGGGGACTTAGGCTGATAAGTACAAACATGGGAAAAGAAACCAAGGTGCTACGTTATCCTCCCTTGTTCCCATCCTAACGTGAGGAAAACCAGCCCTTCCTATCCGGCTCTCTAGCAGAGCTGATGACGCTGAGGGGCTCCCCAGGTCCCTCGGGCACAGAGGGAATATTCAGAGTGCTGTGCCCTTCTCCCCTGCTGATACCACTCATCTAAAGGGTTTTTCTCCCCCCCCAACGGGAACCCTGGGAAGATCCACCAAAGCCTGCAGAAATCCTTTGCAGCTTGTTTTCAGTTTACATCCCCATACCTGGGCTGCTGCGGGAAGTTCCACAACCAGCACATTTCACTTTGGTGGAACCAGCCCATCGTGGCCTGAGAGACGGTTGAGGAGAGGAGTCGACTGTCCGCTACTCCCTACAACCATGGCAGAGCTAAGCTTGTTAGAGACCCCTCAAGAGGGGTTGCGAGTGGCAGGACTCTCTCTCTTTCCAATAAAAGTGAGCTAGGGAAGTTGCCATGGCAAATGCAGAACCTGGGTGAGTCCTCCGTTAATTTCCATCAGCGGATTGCTGAAGCGTACTCAAATTTTACTGGCGTGGACCTGGGGCAGATCTAGGTGGAGCTCACTCCTAACAACCTTTGTCTCGGCCGTCTTGCCCACTCTCCAACCCCAAATGAAGGGAAGGCTGGGAAGAGTGGTAGGATGGCAAGGACAGACTGTTGCTCACCCGCTAGCAGCAGCTACTTAGTTTGGAGATAATCTAGAGAAAGACAAAGAAGGAAAGAAGAGACTGAAGAGCTGTGTTGGCGGTTTAGTTAGAACTTTTTAAAATTTTTTTTTATTTGAGAGAGGGTGAGTGTGAACAGGGGGAGGGGCAGAGAGAGAGAGAGGAGAGCGAATACTAAGCAGGCTCCATGCTCAGCACAGAGCCCGACACGGGGCTCGATTCCGTGACCCTGGGATCGTGACCTGAGCCAAAATCAAGGGTAGATGCTCAACCGACTGAGCCACCCAGGCGCCCCTAGGTAGAACCCTTTACTAAAGCCAACAGTCCTTCCCCTGGCCAACCTATGAAGGTATCAAAGGAAGAGGAGAAAACTATAGGTCATGACTGCAAAGTGCCAGGGCACCGGAAGGACTGGAGAAGGGACTCTGGGGCGTGTGGAGGTTACAGAGACAGGCTAATCAGGAGAGCCTGACAGGACAAAACTCCTAGCTAGGAGACACTCGACTCAAATGGACAGATGGAGGGAATCTTGGAAGGGGGGGCTGGTGAACCCTATGTCAATAACTTTTATTCAGGCTAATCTATCCTTGCCCTTTCTGGTAGATATTAGTGCTACCTATTCCTCAGCTTCCTTGGAAATGTCCCCCTTTCCAGCTGACAACAGATAGAAGTTACTGGCATTTTTGGTTCGCCCTCTTGTACTTTCTCCTCTGTGATGGCCACACAGATAGGTGCTCTTACTGGGAAACAGGAGGGTTTGCTTACTTTTTCTTTTTCTTTCTTTCTTTTTCTTTCTTTCTTTTTCTTTCATTCTTTCTTTCTCTCTCTCTCTCTTTCTTTCTTTCTCTTTCTCTCTCTTTCTCTTTCTTTCTCTCTTTTTCTCTTTCTTTCCTTTCTTTCTTTGTTTCTTTCTCTCTTTCCTTCCTTCCTTCCTTCCTTCCTTCCTTCCTTCCTTCTCTCTTTTCTGTGTGTCTTTCTTGTAAGCTCTATGCTCAATGTGGGGCTTTAACTCACAACCCTGAGATCAAGGGTCACATGCTCTACCAACTGAGCCAGGTGCCTTTTTTTTTTTTTTTTTTTTTAAGAAAGGAGGGCTTCCTTTCTCTCCTAATTCTCCCAACAGGGAAGAGATCTGCAGTGCCAAGTAAAGGTTACTATATTCTGTACTCCGGTTGGAGTGTTTGTGGAGCTCCCTGAAAAAAAAAAAAAAGCCTTTGAATTGATGCCCATGTGCCTTCTGGAAGAAAAGGGGGATGACGGCCAGTGGCAGACGAATACCATGCCGGAAAAGCACCCAAACTGAAACAAATAGATGCATTGCTTTGCACCCTAGGGATTAGTGGGATTGGATTAATTTAAGATCTAGAGCCAATAAAAATAATTTACAAGAAAGTTAAGTATGATCATATGTACACAGTATCCTTTGCCAAGAGCTCAGTTAGAAGTAAAAAGTTATAAAAGGAGTAGAAAATGAGGGGAAATTAAAAAGGAACATTCACCCTGTAATATTCTTCTCCTTCCAGGAAAGAAGGAAAGTAAATTTGGTAAAGACGGTCAACCACTATATAGATTTGTAAAAGGCGTTAGAAATAAGTGCATATTGTATTTGTCCCGTTAATCCCTGGGGTCTCCAACTCTGCAACTATCCTGACTTTGGTACCATCATCTGCAAAGTATCTCTCTCTGATCCATCTGTGTCCTGTTTTTTCTGTCCCTCTAGTGGACAAGTCTAAAGTTTTGTTTGCTTTTACTTGTGAAGGAGCCCAATATTTATGGCAAAGAATCCCCCAAAGATTTCAAGGCTCCCTCTACCATCTTCTCTAGTCCTTTACAGGAAAACCTGGAAAACGTTTTCTTACCAGAGGGATCTGTGGTCCCACAGTATATAGACCTGCTGCCAGCCTCAGAAATGAAAGGGCAATGCAGGGCTGATCCTTGGGCTTTGTTACGTTTCCTTTCTCACAGGGTCGTAATGCCTCCTTCGACAAACTACAATATCCCCAAGCTGAAGTAAATATTTAGGGCTGAAGGCCATTAAATATTACATTCTGGAAGTCAGCAACATTTGCATGTAAAACCACCTACTACAGAAAAACAACTTGGGCAATTTAGGGGACTAATAGGGCACTGTGGACAGCGGAGCCCAGCTTTTGTCAAGCGTGCACGATCTCAGAGCAATTGTGTGGTAACTCTGCAGACCCTGGTCCTGAGAGTCTGGAGAGGCTTTTGAACAACTGAGGTTAGCTATAGCCTCTCCCCGGCTTTGGGGATTCCAGATCTTGAGAGACCTTTCCATTTGTTTGGTCAGGAAGATAAAGGTGTTGCTAATGGAGTGTCAACTTGAAAATTGGTCTAGACCGTAGACCAATAGCGTATTTCTCCGTTCTTCCGGATGCTGTGGTCCTGGGAGTGCCTGGGTGCCTCTAAGTGATGGTGACCATGGCAGGCCCTGTGCTATGGAAAGGCCCAAGCTCGCCTGGGTGGGTCACTCTCTTGCATGTCCCATATGCTATAACAGGGATTCTACAGGTACGTCTGTCCCCAGGTGTGCCAACAAACCACAGGCAAGCGTTATTACCCAGTCCCGATATAGTGATTGGGAGGTACAGTCTCCTAAACCCAGCTACTCTCTGCGAGATTCTGATCAAGGAGATGATCGTGATTGCATCATAGTAACAGAAGACGCAAGGCCTCAGCCTGATCTCCCGATACCCTGATTGAAAATGCAGACCTGATAACGTTTGCTGATGGGTCATGTATGCAGAATAAGAATGGCCAGCTTAAGTCTTCCTATGCTTTAGTGATTTCTCATGGAATTTTGGAGTCTTATTTATTTCCTTAAAATTTTTTTGATGTTTATTTATTATTGAGACACAGAGAGAGACAGAGCACGAGTGGGGGAGGGGCAGAGATAGAGGGAGAGACAGAATCTGAAGCAGGTTCCAGGCTCTGAGCTATCAGCCCAGAGCCCGAGATGGGGCTCGAACTCACGAGCCATAAGATCGTGACCTGGGACGAAATGGGACACCTAACTGACTGAGTCACCCAAGTGCCCCTGGATTGTCTCCTTCTTAAGTTTGTCAGGCCTCTGAATTTGGGTCTGAGGCCATGTCCTGTGTTTGACTTAGCAGAACGCTCTCATAATCATGTTCAATACTGAAAGGGACTTCTCCCTTTCTCAGAAACCCTGAGGCCTAGTTCTAAAGATCTGAAAAGGACTTGCAGGGGAAGTCTGCCACCCCTATCAGCTGGGGGACTTGGTCTCCAGGAAGGTAGTTCCAGAGGAGAGAGTCTGTCACCACGTTGGTGGGACCCTTTCAAAGTGCTGCAGCTCACCCACTGGGACCACTAGGGGCCACCCACTAGCTACCGCAGAGCTGGATTCAGGCTCCCATGTTAAGCCAGCACCACAGGACAGGACCATGGGTCCCTCAAAGGACCTAACACTTACCTTTGCCTGGGCAGCTGATTGCTATGGACCTCGATGGAAAAGAAATATTTTAGCAGATGTATTCCTGTTCTCACAGGCTGCCTGGCTACTGGCAGCTGTGGTTAGGCTAGTTACTTTGAAAGTCACATTTACGGGGGACCTGGGTGGCTCCGTGGGTTAAGTGTCCGACTTCGGCTCAGGTCATGATCTCGCAGTTCGAGAGTTCGAGCCCCGCGTCGGGCTCTGTGCTGACAGCTCAGAGCCTGGAGCCCGCTTCGGATTCTGTGTCTCCCTCTCTTT